>NC_142683.1:17991224-18202967 GCF_964200805.1 Pocillopora damicornis | reverse complement strand
AGAGAGAGATACAAAAAAACATAAAAGATGAAAACCAAAAGTTTATTTGCTGCGATTTATCACTCTTACAATATGGCGACTTGTTAGTTTCGCCATTATGATTGTTTTCCGGTTTCTTAAGTTCCCATGTAAAGTTGTCAATTGATCGAAGTGGATATTAAGTAGTTTCCATTTCTTTTTTAAGTTCGTTATGAGATTACCGCAGAATTGCCGCCAAATTACCTCCTTTGGAGCTTTTTAGCACTAGTGCTGGTGATAGATCGAAACCTCTCACCAAGCATTGTGTTGTCTGAAGCTTTTGGATGAGCATTGAATGCGGCGAAGAGACCAATTTCTACTTTTGTATCGTCTCGTGTTTGATTGATGATGTTACGAGAATATGCTCATGCATCTGGACAATTAAGATGATTGTCAGAAGAAAACTTAGCACCGAATGTATCGATAAGGTCTGTCGGCGAAACTTTTCATCCCAAAATCGTGTTATGTTGGAATAAAAAGACACTTTGACAGACTCTTTAATGAGCATCCCCAAGCCATCAAAACGGCTTTACAACCTAATAAGAAACGCGAGACATACCGTTACGTTTTGCTTTGCGACAAAAATTAAATCCTGATCTCTCTGAATCTTACAAATAGCCTTGAAAAATCGGGCATCCTACCAGAATGTACGCAAATCTTTAAAATAAGATTTCCCGAAGGGCCTCTAACTTCTTTTCGTACGGTTAAATCTTTCGGAGGCTTTCTTGTCAGAGCGGTAAAATTCCTTCATGTTTCGAACAAACAGATACGTTGTTAATTGCGGGAAGACGGTGACAATATTAAAAATTATAACGGGATTTCGTGTGTGTTTCTAGTGATAAACCAAATGGGAATATTTTCTTTACCACTTCGAATGCCTCACACCAAAAACAGGTGACTGCGTTTGTCTGGCAGGGTCTGGACATGCTATTACTGCAAGATCGCGCAACAAAACCTGAAACGTTAAGCTTTACTATTTTAAGAGAGGATTTGCCATCTCCAAGTGGTCTTGTGCAAGGTTTTAAAGGAAGAATCTCGATGTCAAGCAGAACAAAAATTAATCCTTTAATTAACCGTCTTACACGATTATCGGAGCTAGGCGGTGTAACTTATTTTACGCCCTATTCGTGTTTAACATTCCATGACCCCCTCTGGCTATGACCGTGACAGACATGTAGCCCGTCACACTAATGATTTTCACTCTATCCGTGATTGGTTAATATGTGAGAGCAATCCGCTTCACGGGACAGAAGTGCTTTTTTGTTTGTACGTGATAATCTAAAAGCTTAAAAGTAATCTGCAGTAAGACGGATTTCTTCATTCTGTGTCCTACTATGCGATTCATCGGCTCTACGTGACAACCCTGTCTGCCCGATGACGACAGTCGGCAGAGGGGATTTATTTTGTGTCGTGGTGAAATATTCCAGGCTTAGTCGCGTAATGATTTGTAAGTGTTATTCCGGCCGCCATTTTGAATCAGCGATTGATTTAAGATCATGAACAGTCCACGAAATGGACGGACAAAGCGCGCATCTTCAACGTTACCGCTGTTATTTGAGCGGCAGATTTTGACACTGGACCCCAAGGTAGAGTATTTGATCGTTCTATCTATATTCCGTAGTCTTTTGTTTGTGAACGTAAGAGTACGCATTTACACCGACACGACTCCGTACTTTCGATACTTCTCGGCCTCGAAACGATCGTGCGTTTTCAGGACGCAATATCAACGATGAATTTGTACCGTCCAGTTCGCCTAAACCGCAGTTAAATTCATTTCGCTCCCCGCCGTGTTATATTGTCGGTTTCCAGTCCAATGCGAATCATGTGCGATGAGAAGAACTATCTCTTTGGTTATTTCAGTTTATTTTCCTCCTTGGTTACAGTACGAGTTGATTGAGTGCTTTTTTACTCATAGGCGTTCGTCATACCACTTAGTTCTTGAGTTTTGTCGTAGTTTCGCGTGAGACATTTCTATCCTTATTGTTCCACTAGACGTCACTAGTACTTGAACTTTTCGGCCGATTCATTCGAGTTCTAAACCTTTTAAATCAATACTGAACGATATTTTATCTACATCGTGCGCAGTTTAGACTTTGGTCTAATCCGATCGAGCCAAAAATTGGCGAAAACCCATCAACGCAGAAAATTCCGGTTTGAAGTTCGAATAAAGTTATCTTTTCCTTTTGTTTTCCTTTGTCTCGCATTTTTACAACGTGGCTGAATGTTCTCGTATTTCGTTCCAGAATTTTGCTTTGTTTTTGTAACTAGACTGACAGAATTTTCCCTGTTAACTTCGAGTTGAAGGAGCTTAAAGTTTCGATTTAGTTTTATGAGATAAAGCCAGAGGTTCATTTTGAGGCACATGCTGGTCATTTTCAAAAATGCAGTTGTTAGTTGTTTCACATATCTGTTCTAAAATTAGCTTACATCGCGATCGCCCGATGAGAATACGTGTAACACGCGCGCGCGAAATGTAACACGCGGAGGTAAGGCTATCATTTTCTGCATTGTGGATGTACTCGTATCATTTGCTTCGTTTAGGGAAAGAAGCCAACGATATTAGACCAACAACTTCCTTACACTCCCGCTAATGACTTCTGCCCCCAGGTGATTCTTCACAGTCTGCCATGAATTTTTTTTTTTTTTAATGTAATGTTAGTACTGAGAATATGATGTTTAACCAAATCTGTGATGGTTTCTTTTTCATTCATTCAATTGTCAGTCTCAATATGTTTCTCTTTAAAAGCGTATGGGATGTAGTATAGAAAACTTGCTTATGGTCAGGAGGATTAAATGAGCAAACATTATTGGATGTTTTCCTCTCAATTGGCAATTTTCTGGACCTCTTGATTCTCTGATGTAATTATCTTCTCGAAGTTTTTTAAACGAGAAACTAATGGAACAGGGAAATTTAGCAATGTTTTATATTGTTAGTATCCTATCATCTTGCGGAATCTTAGACCCCTGTGACGATGTTTAATTGGGCTTGCAATTGTTTATTCAGAAAATAGGTATTTCCTCTCGATATTTCGAATTGGAAGAGGTGTTGAAGCTTTCCTTTTCGAAGACTAGGTACACTTTACGTGTTTTTAAAAACCATTGTATTTTACACGCAATTATTTTCTTGTGTTAAGAGTCGAAAACTTTAAAACTGTTTCGTTATGTCATTTCCTAAGAAACAATTTCAGTTCATTAGCCTCTCCTTGAGTGGCTACACTTGATGGTTTTCCACTCGAAATGGAAATTGAGAACTTGATCAGTTTAATATATACAGTTTAAAAGAGGAAATAAATTCATTGCAGAACCGATCCCTGTCTTAGTAAATTCCCGATTACATTACTTTTATTTGTCATCTCTTAGCTCCCCAAAACTGAAGATATTAATTTTTAATCCGAGATTTACTATCAGTCTCTTCTCAGTCGTGGGTTTTTTTCCACGGGTGAGCTTGGATTGAGGTTGATTTTCGATAAAGCACTGTGAAATTTTGCATGCTTAAGCCGGATTTAAGCGAAAAAAAAATACGTGAACGTGACAACAAAGGATTAACACAAACGTGAAACGTTTTTTTAATGGTGGTCTTTAAATTAGAATCTCGATGAAATTTTATCTATGCTGTGGCTGGCCAGGTGAAAGCTCTCTAATAGTGCTTCGCTGTCTGCGTTCTGTTTTTTTTCAAAGTTTGCAAAATTTAAATTGCAATTTTTTTAAAAATTTTATCTGGTCCATTTAAAACTTGAACCTCTTGGCTTTAAAAGAGTATTAAAGTTTTACACGGAAACTATAAGATATGCTTACTCCCTTCATGCAGCGCAATTGGATCTAGTGATAACATCACGTTTTTCCCATTCCAATGCAGTGAAGTGTAACGTGTTTTGATAATTCGCATATTCATTCTCCCATGTACACACAACATTGTACCGCACACATCCATTATTAGCATATAAACATGCTGCAATCGAAAGGGCCATGGGTTGTTTATTCCACATCGCCAATTCAGCTAATCTCCTTTTCTCCTAAGGTGTTGGAATACAACGATAATGTGTGGTCGGTCACCGAGAATTATAAGGCAGGAAATGATGAAGAGATCTCACTGAAAAAAGGTCAGCTCGTCGAAGTCCTTGTTAAACCACATGGAAGCTCCCGCTGGCGAGTTCGCTTGCTGTTGAGCGAAGGAATTCATCCCTCCGAAGGATGGGTTCCACATAACGCGTTAAAGCGTTCAGACGAGCGAGATACGAAGAAGAAACGGCATTCGGACATCTCCCATTCGAGCAGCGAAGGTGAGTCGAAGAATTCCGAAGTTTGGTTTGTCATGTTGGTGTGTGTGACTTTCCTATCATAGCGTGCATCTCTCGCCAGTTCATTATTCTCTCAGTTTGCGTGTCTGTTTTAAAATGTGAATTTGACAAAGGTTTATAATTTCATCCTCCAGTTTCATTTGGTCAGGAGTAAGAAAGCGCGAATCGTTTTGTTTTTCGATTAGCACAATGCAATAGCAGTCAGGGTTGCGTAGGTTTTCGCTTTGTTGCTCTGTTGACTTGGGCTTTTTATCCGTCCCTGCACAACAATACAGTACAAAATTTTGTTTGAACTGGACAAACGTACAATCGTTCTAACAAGTAGCTTCTGTTTGTCGAGTTTTTTTATGCCTTTATAACTTCCCTTTCTATCATCAAAAGCGTTTTTGTCCGTGTTTTGAATCGAAACAAGAGAGATGTCTTGCACTATTCGTAAATTCCAAAGCTTTCGGAATGTGTCATGTACAAGACAACAAAGGTCGCTAGTTTCTTTTCTGTTTATGTGTTGCCTTTGTGTTTCGGGTTCTCTTTCTTTTCAAACACCCTGTCGTATTAATTTGTCCAATATAGCAACATTTTAGATAGAAACATGATAAAACAATCAATATTCGCAGTGGTGGAAAACTTTCGAGATTGATATTTCTCATTTTGATATGTCTAGATTATGGCAGCTTGTGAAATTAAAAGTCTGTTTTGTCTATCAACACTTCTCAACAGATCCATTCAACCTTAGCGACTTCTTTCTCCGTAGTAAACGTTTTGTTTAACATTCAAAATTCTATTTTCGTCATTTTCCGGCGAATATCTGCTTGTTCAGGCAGGTAATTGCGTTTATTGGCGGCTGCCTTTATGCTTCAATACGAACATCGTCTTTCTTATACTGTCAGGACAACCAATGTTTCCCAGATATCGAATTAACTGAATTTACCAACGTCGTATTAAATGTAAACTAGCTTGCAGTTAGACAATAATTGAATCATCGAGTTTTATTTCCTTTTCAAAACGAAATTTTGACGCGGTAAAAGATAAACAAAAGAAAATTGATATTTGGTTGGAACCTTTTTCGTCAGTGTTATATTAGACGCTGTCATGATGCCGGTGAACTAAGACAATTTTCTTCGAGACTCAGGGCCTTCAAATAGTTGGAAGATATCGTTATTTCTCTCAAATAAGTAATCAAATAACTAGTTATCGTTTACGCAAGGAGTTGAAAAGGGTCTTGCTCAAGTTTCTTTGACACAAGATAGTCATTCATTTATTGACGGATACGTTGGTAGAATGACAAAATAATTTGTCAGTATTCATCAGTCGCGGGTCAGTCGCACAGATTTTATTGGTGATGTGCTTCGTCGGGCCATAGAAAATGATTAAGACTTTGTTAATATGCTACTCTGTTTTTGCTGTTTGTTTTGTCTTTTTTTTTTAGATTAAAACAGAACAACGAGAAGCGACTTCCAAACTTCTGAGCGGAAGTATTGTTTCCATGCGGACTTAAAAAAAAATGTGTCATCATATCTTCAAATGTTCGTATGAGGGCTATATTAGCGCTCTATCGAGTATTGTCTTTGTAGTTGTTTTCTGAATGAGGATAAAATATCTATATAATCCATATGCTTAAAAGAATACGTCGTGGTTGTTTTTTTTCCGGGATTTTCGAAGACCATTTCGCACGCAGCACCTGACAACGTATTGCGTTTTCTTGTCAATGTAATGTAATGCGTGGTTGTATTAACAAGTTTTGTGAGGCCACTTCAGCGCTAAGTGACTGGTCTTCTGTAACAATATACAACATGTCCCAAGGCCTACAACGATTGTACATGATTGATGGACATAAAGTGTTGTAGAAAGTTAATGTCCCTTCCAAGTACAATGAGTACATCTTTCTTAGTATGCGGCTTTTTAATCTGCACGACACCTTAAAAACACAACAATAACAACAACAATGATAGCTCGCCATCGTAGCTGAATAATACTGAGAAAATATTTTAATCTTAACAACGAAACGAAACCACTTTTTTCTTGTCGTGTTTCACTTCCGATTTGTAACCCACAAGGTTTCCTGAAACTTCAGCATTGTTAGGAAGCGCCGTTGTAATATTTTTAACCGACTTTTTCACTTTTTCTTTGATGTGTTTCTTTGCAGATTCTGTCTCTTTGTCTTCGTCTGACAGTCCTACCACTTCTTGGTACCAGGGCCAACCCACCAATAATAATGGCAGCTCGCCCCCAGTCCGCCGACGATCCAAATCGGGCCCTCAGCTTTCTCTTAGGTAAGTCACCTAAGACTCGCTTTTGCTTTGGCTTAAACTGTGCTTGTTTGAAATACAAGAAATGCGTCATTTAGGTGCAAATGAATAGATTGCGTAGGTGTTTACCGAGCTGTGTATTGTTTGCGAGAACAAGTTGTAATTACTATATCAAGCCACCGTATTGGTAATTAAGTTCAGGCGTTCAATATAGCCAACAAAATACGTGTTCGCAACGCAAATCTAGTTTCGTCACCAATATTTTTATGTTACGCTTTCGAGTTTCCGAATGAAAATTGTGTTAACTGTTAAAACCTGTAGCACTGACTTGAATAAAACGGTAAGCTTTCATTGAAAGCTTGAACGTGAGAACGGTATGAAAGTGACTCTTAAGCTTTCGTTTGAACCCTAAATTCATACACACAAGCTCTCTAACACAGACTGAAAATTTAGAACCACTTTGCATAGCACGAAAAAACACCACCGCATGAAAGTGCTCTCAAGTGGCTTTCATTTGAATTATCACACATCGGGTTTCATTCCCAGACGTAAAAGTAAGAACCACCTTTCACAACGTGGTGAACAGTATCACACCACAGTCACTGAAAACTAGCTTTCATTTGAATGGTCCCACACTTGGTTTTTATTCGCAGACTTGAAACCCAGAGCTCTCTCTTCCAGGGCTTAATAAACAGTATCACATGAACTTACTCCTCAATATTGAACAGTCGAACACTTGGGTTTAATCGACAGACCTAAAAGTTAGAAAAACCTCGTAAAACATAACAAACAGTACCTTATGAAAGAATTCTCAAGTAGCTTTCATGAATGGTTTTATCTTGAGAATAATTAACATTTTTTTTATCGTTAATCTATGTTTTTTTAAACAGAAAACGCTCGTGGAGTAAAATTAAAATGAGCAATAAACCAACCACTGATCAGTCTCCAGGAACACCCACACGGATGCCAAAGGGGGTCTCAGGGGGTGGGTCCAAGAAGCTTCAACAACTCCTGGGGGCCAGTGAGAGTGACATTGATCTGCTGGTGAGACCCGCTGAGATTGTATCCACGCATACACACAGGGTAAGTCTGGCTGTTACAGTTAGAGACACTATGGATAGAGAGATTCCTTGAACCCTGTACACGCTAACATCAGTGTACATAATCTCTATACTCTTCTCTATACATTTCTTTTGGTTCTGACAAGGAGAATTTGTTTAACAATCAAAGCTTTTGGTTTGGCGAACATTTCCTTTATTTTCATGATCGTATTGAATGATTCCGCGTTATTACTGTAAGGAGATATTAGATGCTGGTTACTCTCAGGTTGTAAAGGATTAAAAGAATTTCAGCGGAGCAAACAAAAGCTGGGAAAGAAATGTTGAGTGAAAGATTTAGATACAATCTGAAACAAATAGACGCCATGTTTGTTGTGTGTCTGTTCTGAAATAGATCACAGATAACTGGGTCTCCTGTGTCACTCGTTCTCCTTACCACACCTTGACGTCACCTGCGATCTGTTCAGAATAGTCGCATGTTAACATGGAATCTATTTGTTTTATTTTATGAAGAAGGGAAATGTTGTTGATGGGGACGTTATCGTCGCGTCTGTCTTCCTATAGAGTTAAGAACCAATCAAAATGGCTGTATAATTCAGCGTATTATATAATGTTCTGCAGAGCATTCCGGAGGAGCTGAGTGATTCGCACAATGGCGGTAATCCTGAAGGAACAGCATATCTGCCTGTTCAGCCTTCCACAAGCGAAGGAGAACTAAAACTTCATCTTAGCGATGACGAGGAAGACGATGATGACGTAGAAGATGACTTTGAGAATGAGTACGACAAAACACCGGAAGAGGACGGTGCGGAAGCGGAAGAAGAAGAAGAAGAGCCACAACTTCCCGTGGAGCACGATGATCCACAAGAGGAAGAAGACGAAGACCAAGAACAAATCGGAGGAGAGGAGACCGAGGAACAAGAGGTCGATATTGCGCCATCTACGCCAACCCAAGATCATGAAGACCCTGAAGCTGTGGCGCTCAAGAAAAGAACGTAAGTGGCTGATATTTGCGATTAACATGAGCCAATTTCATTTCGTTGCGTTTGTTGAGTGATGAATCTTGCCCTTAGTGTGATACTTTTCTCAATTTTAGCTCATTGGGTTTTACGTGCTTTTTACTTGTTAGATTTGTGTTAAAGGAACTGATTCAAACAGAAAAAGATTATGTCAAAAGTCTCGGAGAAGTTGTAGAGGTAAGGATTTCAGATGTCAGGCTCAACAAAATTCAGTGGTGTCTGATATACGGTACAGAATCTCAGTGGTGACATTTTTTCAAATCTTTTTTGCAGGGTTTCATTGTTGAACTTGCAAAGCCAGAGACGCCTGAAGAACTGAAGGGAAAAACGAGGGTGTTATTTGGCAACATACAACAAATCTACGAGTGGCACAAGAAGTAAGTATGAACCAACATTCGCTTGCACGTTCTAGTTAAAGAATGAGTTGGTGACCAAATGAGAGATTTCATGGCAAAGGGCCAACGAAGAAACAACCGAGTGAACGAGCGAACGAGGGCGAACGAAGAAACGAGTCTGTGTGCGTGCGAACGAAGGAACGGACTAGATTTGGGAAGAATGCAAAGCAAGCGGTTGGTGAAGGATTCCAATCAGTTTAACATCTATTTTTTGACTCTCTCTGCAGCAAATTCTTAAAAGAACTGGAGAAATGTGAGGATGCACCTGAGAAGCTAGCCTCTTGCTTTTTAACGTCTGTAAGTTACCTTCAAATACAATCTAAACAGCAATTTACACGACATAAGTTCTCGTCTTTTGGTATCTTTTAATTGATGTATTTTTGTAATTCCTTCAGGAACGTTACCTCAAATTTTACATCTTTTACTGCCAAAATAAACCCAAGTCCATGAATCTTGTCCACGAATTCCGTGATACATATTTTGCGGTGAGTTGCTGTATATCTTTTTGTTCATCATAATTTTTTCCTAGTTGATGAGGTCTGGAATTATCACAGCTTTAATACTTGTGATAAGAAAGCATAAGTCGGTCACAGTTTTGTAAAATTACTTCCATTTTAACCGATTATTTAGGAAGTCACCGAGCGTCTCGGCTATCGACTTGGCATTGAGGATTACCTGATTAAACCGGTTCAACGAATCATGAAGTACCAGCTCCTCCTCAAAGACTTTGTCAAATATACAGGCAAGGCGGGACTGGACACTACAGAACTCAAGGTGGGTCCCAGTCCACCTTTCAGTAAAGCGATTGTATTGATTCTGCTTTGCTAAGCGCCGTGACTGGTTAAGAAAACTATCACCATCCTCTCAACCATTCAGATGCAAAACTGAAACCAATCGTGACCAGGTCACCCGCGTTTTCCTGCGCTCACCTACTTTTTCCCGCGCTTTAAGCTGTTTGCTTTACATTGTATTCCTTATGAAATTTTCCTGTCTTCTTATTGAACAATGTGCGGCTTAGTGATGTTGTTATGTGTTATCTATGTTTACAGAAAGCTCTGGACATGATGTACGTTGTTCCTAAGAAAGCCAATGATATGATGAACGTTGGAATGCTTGAGGGTTACACGGTAAGAAAAACAAACACACTTGTTTTCAAAATTAAATTACCTTAATAATGATTTTCAATACGTTTCGTCATGACACGATTTAATTCTTGTTTTCCTTTTTTTTTTTTTTCTTTTCTTTCAGGGCAAGATAGCAGCGCAAGGAACTTTGATTATGCAGGTAACTAGCATTCAAAGAATTCTCCGTAAGATGATCATCAGCGCTCTGATATTGCCAAGTTTTCCCCGTTGAATTTTGCCAAAATTCTCTTGATATCTTTAGGGAGGTTCAAAACAGTTTACCTTTTCCATCTCATTTCCTCTATCTTACCATTCCTCCCCTTCCTGAGATATCACTTTGTTGATGATCCTCCCCCTCCTCCCCAGCTACTAAGCTTTTTATTCTTGTTTTCCAGGACACACTGATGGTGTCTGATCCAGAGACTCGTAAACCATGCAAGCGGCAAGTGTTTTTGTTTGAGCAGCTCATGATCTTCAGTGAACCTTTTGAGAGGAAGCTGGATTGGACAGTGTACATATACAGACACAGCATTAAGGTGCGTCAATGTACAGAGAAATATAATTTTTTATAACCTTTTAAAAACTCTCCTCATATGCGACACGCGTCTTACATAATGATAGATTCAGTTAATGATGCACATTCCTCTGTGGCAAAATAACCCAAGTCGCTCTGGCCAGGAACTATTATTGATAAATTATTCGCCTTACACCATCACAGGTGAATCACATGAATTATATGGAAGGGGTGGGTGATGATCAGTTGTCGTTCGCCATTTGGACCGGTTCAGACCCTGACGCGGAAATCTTTACCATGACCGCGAGCTCAGCCGAGAAGAAGAAAGACTGGTTACAAGCACTACAAAAGATGCGGGAATCTCAACGAGCGTTTGCTATGGGTAAGGTTCTCGAGATTGTTTACAAAATGAAATAATCCCAGAAATCATGCGCTTTTGTAATATTCTTCCTTTTGTATATTCATTGGATATGGTAGAGTTTGTTTGATTGTAATCGTAAAACCATTTCACTTGATTACCCATTTTCCGATTTTTTCTTGAAGAAAATATGAGCATAATCTGATTTATTTCCGCTGCATTTTTTTCCCCAAGTTTTTGTTAACTTTCTTTTCAACTTTGATTTAACTGTTCAATACAGAATCGCCTGAAGCGGGGCAATTTTTAAACCAAGGACACAGAGGTTTGAAAATAAACTTTAAACTTTGAAATTAAATTTAAACACGATGTGATTATATAATTTAGAATTAATTGTTGAGTTTGTAAATTCAGTTAATCAGACTTTTACGCCTGTAAAAGGCGAACGTGTTTAAACTTAAAACGTAAACTCTCAGTAACCCTTCAATCACGTTCAGTTAGCTTCTTATGACGTACTCATGCTCTTAATGACCGTACAGGCTTGATATTAATAGACAGAAAAGTAATAATTTTAAATTGTTGTTAAATTGTAATGATCCAATGTGTAAAGAGGAAATTATTTTTAAACTTCTTGTAAAACATTTTTTTTAATCGTGACATCCTTTCAGTAACTGGTATGTCGCTGTCCTCTGTTGTAACGTTCTTCAAATGTAACTTAAACTGGTCACTCTCACGTTAATCTAAATTGATCCAACATTTCTCTTCTCAGCTATTGATACTCATCACTGTTTGTTGTCCTGATTCTTTTCACAGCGTTAGAAAGACCAATCGAATATCAGAAACAACAAGCCAACGGCCTGTAAGTAAAATCTTACCTTCTGAAATAAAAGGGAAAAAGTTAACCGCTGATTCTCACGTGCTTCTCTCTTCTTAGTCCTCCCGCATTGACTCCTGGGTCCCCCGTCACGACTCAGGGTCAGGTGACCCCATCAAGCAGCACGACTCTACCGCTGACCACCTCTGCCACTCGCGGGCACAGCCTAAGCCTTCCTAACACTGGCTCACTAAAGAAAGCGTCACAGGTAAGAAAAAGGCGCCGGAACTGTTTTTGGAAGAAAAGCTGTATCTTTGCTCAATATTTAATAAGCGAAAGAGATCGACGCGTATTTATCGTTGTCTCTAGATACCAGTCCCCTCTAGTCAAACCAGTCGTCTTAAGCACATGAATCTCATCGCTCTGGAAACTGCTCAATCTCTGGAGGACCTGACGTCGCCTTTCTCGAATACTTCGGTGAGCTGAAACGTTCTTCATCTCTTCCACGAAGTCCCTGTTTCACCGAATTTAGCTCCTGCTAGGCAAAAATGTAAAAACGTTTCTTGATATCGTTAATGTTCATGTTCTGCTGCTTAACCTAAGAGTTGTGGAACCTAGTTTCTCGAGGAAATGGAAAGATCCTATTGTTGTAAAAGAGCAACGAGATTACTAGTGTTGCTTGACGTGGGGTTGCTACGGATACCGCGTGACTGCTACAGATACTGCGTGACTAATGTTGCTACTGTTGCTATTTGCAGCGTACTAAAGAACGTTTCGTGGTACTGGAGGATTTCAAGTCCAAAGACAAAGATCATCTTTCTGTGAAGAAAGGAGAAGTTGTGTACCTGGTGTCCAACAAGAAACACGACAAGAACTGGCGATATGTTTGTAATTTCACCGAGGACAAACTCGGACTTGTGCCCGCCAAGATCTTGAGAAAAGAAGCCAACAACAATCTCGAAGGTTCGTTCCTGTCTTTCAATGCAAATTCTTCTCATTTTTTATCTGTTGCTGAGATTTTAGAGTGAAATTCAGTAAGTTTCCCTACTCGTTGTTTTTTTTTCCTTCTCGTTTCATTTCTGCTTGGAATTTTCTTGACATTTAGCTTCCGTCATAAATTCCTTTTTTGGCAATTGGCGGGGAAAAAGGTTTCATTACATTTGGTGGGTAGGAGTCGATATAATGCACCAAGATTGTAGGAAACTCAATAGCAACTGGGAAATTTGAACTTCAGGATCACGTGCGACGTCACTACTTGTCGTAAAATTTGTTTCGCCTTTGGTTTCAGATTCAGAAACTCCGATGTCTCCCAAGAAAACGGCCGGGTAAGAATCTTTTTGTTATACCGTTTTAGTTTTCCGTGTAGTCTTTTATTTTATCAATTTTTTAAGCAGTGAGTTTTCCTTTTGTTATTTTTTTTAAGTCGCATGTCATTGTGAGTTCTTGACTTTCGTTCTTGTGGTTCGTGTTCAGAACATTTTCAAGGAAAAAGGTTTCAAGGCATGAGAGTTTTACGTAAGTTCTCGATTTTTTCGTTTTGTTTTGTGTAATTATTTATTTTTTGTTTTGTTTTATCAGCTTTGAAAACTCCTTTGTTGTTGGTGTTATTATTTTTACTTGTATAAGGAGATGGGCATCTTACATCTGAAATTTGTTTTGGTTATGACAAACAGGTTACGATTTCGGCGTTCGACAGTAAATCGTTCATATTCAATCGATAAATAATCGTCTAAGAAGGGGTAGTCGGCGCTTTAAGCTGCGACCGTTTGGTCGCCTTAGCGACCTGTGTTCGGCGGTCGCGTAACAAATTGTAAAATTTTTAAACCTAATGTTAACGGTCCTAAGTCTAACTAGATGCACTGAGAAGTGCGCTTACTGTTAATGATAAAATGTTTCGATTAACTCCTACGAGCGCGCAAACGTTGAAATTGGCGGCTGCGCGGAGAATGGGAACGGGTGGTGGTCAAGTTGTACTCTGCCTCATGCTGCAAAATTGGCTTAATGGTGCTGGGTTTGGGTTGCAGCCTAACTAGATGTAAAGAGGTGAAAGTCGTGTGCATGCCAGTCGTATGGATTTAATATACCGCACTAATGCTTTGATAACGCTAATCTTACCTAACCGGTGAATTTCATCAACGTAGACAGTTATTACTAGGGTTAAGTGAAATCCTCGACTCCAAGGTCTTTCAGACCCTCATCCTGGGAATGAGGGCAGCCTCGTTTCGAATCAATGATAACTTTGTTTGCGTGAAGCCGTTTACTTCGTTTCTGGGATTCGGGCCAAGGAAGGACTTTGGAAAGAATTTGTGGTCAGGTTTTTCTGCTGTGATCCTCCGTAGTTAAGGTATGAAAAATGTCTATGATGCACAAAAGACCGAAGCATCTCGGGAACATGATGCCACAGTACACGAATAATTGTGCACTGTTGTTTTCAACCAGAATGGCTAAAAAGAGTAAAGAGAAGATTCTTCCGTCTATTACACGTCATCGGAGCTTTAATACGTAAGTGTGCTGTGGCGTATGTTTGTATGTGTGTGTGTGTGTGTGTGTAAACTCTGCTTCTCTGCAGTAATCAGCATTGACCTTAGACCACTGGAGTCCTGAGATCACGTGGAGTTTTTTAACCAAATCAAAACGTTAGGAAAACTGAATTAGACCAATTAAAATGGACGTGTTTGGAGAGCGCAGGAAAGCATCTTAGGTACCCGGTTGTGAAGGCGGGTAAACCTGAAAAAGCGCGCGGAAACGTGTGTTCAGTGTAATGACGAGGTGAACAAAATTGCCTGATTTGTCTGAAAGGGCTAGCTCCTCTTTCTTCCTTCTGATCGGCAAGTGAATCATTGAAGCAAAAAGACTGAAAACCAAACGCCCCACGGCACCAAGCTAATTGTCCAAGAAGTATGGATTTGAAAAATAATGTTATTCGTTTGTCTTGAGGGTGGGATAAGGAAAAAGTTTTAAGCTCCCATGAGGAATTGAACCTCAGACGTTAGGATCTTACGCTCCTGTGCTCCACCTCTGAGCAACAGAGAACTCTGTGGTGAGTTAGGCCATTGTTGGGTTCATGTGTGACACCCATTCTGCATACTGCTAAGATCAACCATGTCGAAAGCATCGCGTGGATAAATAGAATCACGAAGATGGTAAAGTTCTTAGCTCGGTTGTGGAACAAAGAAAGATGTTTTGAGGTATCAGAATTATCTGAAGGACTCCAGTGGTTTCTTGCTTTACTAATAATCCTAACGCGCTTGAATTAACATTTATCATCCATACGTCTATCCAGTTAAATATAAAGTATTTACGCGTACGTGTATTCCTTAATTCTGACCGATAACATTTATTACATCCTTTATGATCAACAAGTAATTTCTCCTCCCCTAACCAATACATTATAAAGAAGACAGGTTATGAGAATGAATTTAAATCATTTAAGGATATTGTTCGATGTAACGCACGTATTGTTATGTGCAAGCTTTGTAAGAAATGTATGAAAGACAATGAGTAGAATTTGAGATCGTATGAGCGAGTTGTAGGGTTCAGTTTACTTTGAGTTTTTGGTTAGGGAACTCGAATTGGTGAGGTTATGGGGGGGGGGGTTTAAAACAGGCTGATGTTTCTTGGATGAGGAGTAAGTGACCCAAGAACCAAAGACTTTACGCTGCGAGACTTTAACAAACTTTGTTAAAAGAAGTTTAGAATGCGGCTTGTCGTGGAATGGTTTCCATCAGGTGATACTCCGTGTCGACCGAGGATGAATGACGCAGAAGATTGCGGGAACAGTTCTAAGTTGTTAAGTTTAAAAAAATGTACTAAAAGTTCATTTATGTTTTACAGGAGTGACAACAAAGATAGACGGACACCAAAGAAACAGAAAGACTCCTATCTGAATGCCTTCTCCAACAAGATAAAACAAAATATCGATAAATACCGAACCGAATTGAGTACAGAAAATGCAAATGATAGTGAAGACATTCCTGTCGCCTCATCGGTTAGTAAATCTAACTAAATCTACCAACTTATCGAGTGATATCTTGACTTTGGTGTCTTTCCCTGGACATCAGAAAGGTCAAAGTCCACATGAACCAAGTGGCTCATTTAGCCAGAATTAATCTCTGTTTCCAGAGCAATAATACCTCTTCCCCCTCAACGGGATGCTGGTCCATCGCAAGGGTTACCCCCCTCTCCCCTTACGAATTTAATCAGACTCCCCTGACAATCCGCCAGTGCCCATTAATCTTGGGTGGAGAGAAGCGCTGTGAGAGTGGAGTGTCTGGACGGAAAACACAACACAATGACGAATCGAGGTTTAGGATCCAGACCCCTTGAACCGGGGTCTAGCGCATTGACCATACAGCCGGCCTGTCTCGCACACCCTGGATGTCGAAATTGATGAACTTGTGTTTTTTTTCTTCTTGCAGAATCAAAAAGGAAACTCCGAAATCAGTACGTATCTAGTTATGATTTCACTATGATTCAGAGTTGTTCGTGTGTACGTGCGTTCATTGTTCATGTGTTTTACACGCGTGCTCTAAGCTTATCAGAGATTTTACCTGCTTCGTTCACGACTCACTTAAAGAGTTCTTTTTGTTTTCATTTTTATTTTAGTTGAGCAAGATCTGCACGAATCACAAACCACATTGCATGCCCAAGATAATCTCTAACAACAGTTAACCTTAAGCACTTTTCGTCACTTGATCCCTGTCAACTCTTTGTCTTTATCGTAAGAAAATTTAAGACTAAAAGCTACAGTTTAAATTAAAGTTTAATTGGGAGAAGATTTAAGGTCTTAAACTTAAGTCACCAAAACTTAACTTACAAGGGGAAAAAAGCACATAGTTGCACGTTTTTATAATTAAGGTTTAGGCGAGTAAAAAGCACTGATAAAATATTGCAGTGCGTGCATTGCGCCATGGTCAGCTGTACATATTTGTTTACAATTTCGTCCTTCCGTTGGTATGTTAACTACGAAGGCGATATCATTAAATTATTTTTCTGAAAAAGAGAGATGTCACTAAACTTACTTAGGTGACTTCGTAATCGTCGCAAAGAATATATTTTTTAAATTCATGTTTAAGACTTAAATTATGTTGAATTAATCAGAAACTTGATCGAAGTCAAAATCAAGGCTTGTGAAAGTGATCTCTTGTCAAGAAATGGAACATACCTTTGAGGTTTTGATGAAAACTTTGGGAAAGCGATCGGCGGCTAAATCCCTCCTTCGAAGCATTGTTGTAATTTTTCCTATGTAGTTGTCGGAGGGGTTATTGCTTGCAGAAAGAACGCAAAAATAATAATGGATTGATTGTAAGCGCTCGACAACAGCAGGCACATTGCACTGTACTCCGCCTTAGTCGTCGTTGAATGAGATAAAGCAAAGAGCTGGCAACGGTAATGTAATGCTTATTTAGTAAAACTAATTCCTAACGTTTTATGTTATATAATTTTTTTCCGTTGCTAACCCAATTAACAATGCACAACGTACTTACTTTCACGCCGTCAGCTTTCATCGAAGTTCTTCGTGACGTCACTGTTAAAAGCGGCCACCATTTACGGCTTCAGTGCAAATTATCATCGCTCCCCACCCACCCCCTCACGGTGACCTGGACTAAGAACCAGCATGCCATAGAAAATTACGACAATATCAGGCTAGTTAAAGACGGAGTCACATATGCGTTGGACATCACGCAAACGGAGACTGCTGATACAGGTCACTACAGGTGTTCTGTCACGTGCGGGTCACGCCGCATCACTTGCTCCGCTAACGTTGCCGTGTTAGGTAAAAGCAAATGCTGTCAAATCAGGTACCCCTTGCTGCTGAATGTCAAGTGGCATAAATTGCTCCAAAATGTTTGGGAATGGACTTCAAGCGAGATGCCGAAATAACATTCTTCATTTTGGTGTCCTCGGCGATTGAATTTCGATCTCCGACGGGTGAATCTCGAACACTCACGAGTACATTTCGATCTCTCTTCAGTGAATTTCGGTCTCCCACGATTGTGTCACGGTCACGCCTTATATTTTACTTCCAACTAATTAAAAGGCTGTTGTGGGTTGATCACAGAAACGTCGAACCCAAGTTGGGACCAAATAGTTTTGGTGTGAAGTATGTCCCACGACTTACAGTAGCAAAGGGGAAGAGGGGTCCCTAAAACAATCAACAATTAAATGTCAGAGTTATCGCCAGGGTAAATCACGGTTGTCTATTTTTCAAACTTGCGGTATTTTTAAATGTTAAACACTAAATTATTTCAAACTTTGGGAAATCTTTCGTCGTGTCAGGTTTCCGTCAAGTGGCATAACTTCTTAAGCGACAAACGCGGCCTCACTGAATTTTCGGTGACGGAAATGTGCCGACCGAGGTCGAGTTTTTCCGTCCCGAGAATCTTAAACACTATCATTATTACGTCATTCCTCATTTGATTTCATTTTCATGTGTTACAATTGTCATTCAGATCCTAACTTTGCTTGTTACATCATTAAGGTGTTCCCGAACCTCCTTCGAAACCTTGCGTCAGAGAAATGACCTCATCATCGCTCGTGTTGCACTGGGAACCACCTAAGTTGGACGGGGGTAAAGAAATCACCGCGTACACTGTGGAGTATAAGGAGACTGGGGTGAGTGTGTGGCAGGCGGCGGTGCCATTTGTGGCGGGAAACAGCACGCTAATTGATGATCTTACGCCGGGCGCCACGTACCAGTTCCGAGTCAGTGCTAATAACGAGATTGGTATCAGTCGACCCAGTCCTATCTCGGATTCTATAACACTGGACGTCGAAAGCGGTGAGTGTTTCAGTAGGCGCAAGTCATATGCGAGCGTGACGTTTGTTTTAAAGGTGGTCACGCACAAAAAAAGCGTAACTTTTTCATCAAATTAGTTGTCGCGCACTTTTGATGGTTTCTACAAAGAGCGCAGAAACATGACAATTGGACTTGTATGCACAGAGATTTAGAAGCTGTATTAAAACCTATTTTTCTATTAAACCTAAAGAGACTCAAAGAAGTTTGCGTTAGTATACTTTTGTGGTAATTTCTACTCATTAAAGGATCCCTTTACCATATAATTTAAAACTTCTACTCAATTAAATCTCTAATCTGAACTGTGTTGCTTTTTTCAGAAGAATCGTCTTAAACATCGAGCTAAATGAACATCAGTTATCTTCGTACTTCAAAGAATTAAACTATTCAAGCCACTTTAGAGATCTTCTAATTATTCTAGTCCAACCGTAAAACAAATGACAAGCGTTGTAAAATAAAACTAATTTGTACTCTTAATTGGTATATTGTTGTATAAACTTGTAAAACTTCCCTAGGACGTACGCTTTACTAGAAATAAATGATTAATTGTTAGGTAGTAGAAAATTTAACTGATCATCCTAACCGTTGGTTGTAGTATTTGAAGAATTGCTTTGTGGATAGCTGCCAAAATGAAACTATTGCCTCCCGGGAATAACAATAAAACGTATGTTCTTTACGTGATCTGCTGGTCAGCTGATAATCACGTGTTGTCACTGAGTAATCGGGCCAATTACTATCCTTGTTGAATGACAGGTCGTGCGGGCACAACTTGTCATTCAGATATAAGATCAATCACTCAAACTTTTTTGCGGGAGAGTTACTTGAAATAAACAGCGTTTTAATCAAAGCAGCCAAGAATAGTTACAGGAATACTGTTAGCTTTCAGATCAGATGGATTGATACCGCAAAGCTTGCAGAAACTTATAAATTTACGACTTGATTATTCTGACATCTACCTAAAATCTTCTGGACGCGTTTTTGTCGGCTTACCTATTGCTAAGCCAATCAGTGAATCAGTTTTTTTTTTTTAGCCACTTGACAGAAGCTTGCATCGCGATTTTTAGGTAGCCTTTTATTACTTTTTAAGTGTTAAAACCAGGTTAAGATGCGTAAATGGTCGTAGTTGTATTAAACTATCAAATTTCTTTAAGGTAGTCTAACCTCGGATTATTTAATCAAATCAACTTTGCTTTACTGATCTCTGTTTTACTGTAGTAATTTCCCTCGTAATTCAATAACTTTAATTAACCTTTAAATTGTGAAACGGTTTGTTCAGAAACAACTCATATGGTTCATGAAACAGAGAGGATAAATTTCCCTCGGTACGATGAATAAACAGTTAAGGATAACAAATAAAATAGAAATAAAATTGAGCTCCGTTACAGAGCAATCTGTGTTCTGCTTGGCGAGGATTTTATTTTGATAATTATTTATTTTAATTTATTGACTAAATTGCAATGTACTTGTCAAGCAGACATGGATTTGCTCTTTTGGGTAGGGTCTGTAGTGATTTATAACATCATTTTTAACCTTAGTCTATGAGGAGACCCTCATTACAAACGCTGCAGGACGTGCGTTTCCCGCCCGGGGGAAGATTTGAGCCCAGATCCCATGCAGGGTTCTTGCTGCCCAAGGCCTCACACGTTCCGCGGGCGAAAAAACGCTGGGGCGAAAAAACTTTGGGGCGAAAAAACTTTGGGGCAAAAAAACTTCGGGGCGAAAAAACTCAGGTGCCAAAGCGTTATTAATGAGGAGCTGTTCATAGTCTATTTTAACTTATGAGTTATGGGGACAACACGATTACATTGAATGATGCTTAAATCAATTTAGTTGTGCTTAATTATCTGAGTAGCTGCTAATTAGAAATAAAAACCGACTGAAATGTTTGACGATGAATTAGTTGTCCTTTTCCAACCTTCGCTTTGCCTTACCTTGTTGCGAAGAACGTTGTGAAACCGTTAACAGAATTTTGAATGAGATTGAAGTTAACGAAGCAATGATTTATTTGAAAGTGAGTGACTAGCGGTAAAAATTTTAAGAATGGTTCTTCCTTTTCACACCTAAATATCGTTCCTAGCCCAACTGTTGTGAGAGCGGACTAAACATGCTTCATCTTAGAGCGTCGTTGCGCGAGGCAAATTGCGACGGAGGAGGCGCGCGTGGGTTTAGATGCTGTTAGGAAGAACCGCGCGAGGAATACATGCCCTGTGATAGAAGATAGGCGAGGATGAGGGTAAGTGAAGAAAGTGAAGGTGGAGGTTCGTGAGAAAAGAAACGCACGAAAGTCGAGAAGCTTTGAGGAGAAGTAATGTGAAAGATGAGTTTGATGCGCGAGGAAAGAAACGCTCGAGGAAGGAGATGCGCAAGGATGTATGCGCGTGAGAAAGGAAGAGCACGAGGAAGAAGACAGAGTGCTGAATATTTAGCGTCCTTTTTCCGTTCTTTGCAATTGTCTTCACCTCCCTACCTTTTGCTTACGGCACATAAAACATTATTTGTTTCTTCCTCTCAGACGATGAAAAAAAGAAAAAAAACAAGAGGAAAGTGCGCTCCAACTCGCGAAGTGATCCTATTGTTTGGAAAAAAGATATTGAAGATTATTATAACATTTACGCCGAGCTTGGAAGGTGAGTTGCAGATTTCTCCGATGAATAATGAGTCACTGGCTCTCTTGTTTTTCTTTTCTGTACTAATGTGTCAGTCAGTCAACCGCATTCCACTTTTCGGTTGTTAAACCCTCTTAACTCCCAAACCAAATTTGTAATTCTCCTTACTGTCAACCATACAGTTCTTACAATGTTAGTTCAGAGAATTTTGTATTGGATCAACAAAATCGTCCTCAAATTGATATATTTCTTTATTCTCGTCACTTATCTGGTTGATATTGTATTGATATTGTAAGGAGAAACTCTATCTTGGTCACTCATGGGAGTTAAAGGGTTAACGCTCTGATCAGCCGCAGAGGTTGCAGTTATATTCTTGCCACTTCATGGAGTGGTCATCCTAGCTTCATGTAACGAGGAAATTTCGAATGCCATGCAGTGAGCATTGTGCACTTAAAAGTCCTACAATGTTGCTCTCCACAAGTAACTTCCGCAAGGGAACAATCGTTCTCTATCGTATCGTTATCTATCTTTGCGTCGCAAAACTTAACCGATTTCCTTACCCGCCTCACCCCCACCTCATTGGCAGTCAAATTTCTGTAGTCTCCTCCCCCCCCCCCCCCCCCCGACGACTGAGCCCCTTTCCGTTCTTCCTTAAAGCCACGTGATTCCTCTAAAATCCACCGACTCCTCCCCTCCCTCCCTGAGTGGTCGCAACGATCTACGTTTCCTTTTACGTCCAACTCTGATGAATGGATTGCACCTTTTTCAGGGGCCGTTTTTCTGTTGTCAAGAAGAGCGTAGAAAAAGTAACAGGGCAGGAATACGCCGCTAAACTGGTCAAGAAACGAATGGTCGGAAAAGAGGAAGTAGAAGACGAGATTTATCTCCTTCGAAGACTCAAACATCCTAATTTGAGTGGATTTATCGACGCTTTCGATACAACGAAGAACTTTGTAGTAATTGTTGAACTTCTTGCCGGTGGTCGGTTGTTCGATCATCTGGTCGTTATGGACAATTTAACGGAGAAAGTTGCCATAGGTCATGTGAGGGAAATACTCGAAGGAGTTCAGCATCTTCGAGATCTTTCTATCGTGCACCTCGACCTAAAGGTGGGGCTATGAACGTAAACAAGTGTGACGCAAGTCGTGGTCATTGCGTGTCCAACAAAGTATTGTTTGTAAAAAGAGGGGTCAAATGTAATCTCTCCAAATTCTTATCTTCTTTTTTTTCCCTTTAGCCGCAAAACCTTCTCCTGGATGGTGGGCCGTTACCAAAAGTGAAAATAATCGATTTTGGTTGTGCAACGGAGATTTCCGACTCAGAATCTGTAGTTAAACAAGTGTTTGGAAATCCTGAGTGTGCTGGTGTGTTTCCATTTACTTCTGCACGTATAATAAACAGTTCCACATGAATGTTCCTCTCTGTAGCTTTAACTCATAGGGATTCATCCACAGACTTGAAAGTTAGAACCAATTTTTGCAGTTTGATCAACAGAACCACTTGTTAGTATTTCTCAGTAGCTTTATTTGAATGACCACAACACGAGGTTTTTTTTCCCACAGACTTGTAATGTACAGCCCCTTTAACTCGCAAAATATCGATCATCTTTTCTTTCTTCAGCTCCAGAATTAGTGGACAGACAACCTGTAGACTTCACAACAGATACATGGTATGTGTCAAGATAAAGGCTTTCTTAGTTAATTTTCTGTTCTGAACTTCTCTGGGTCTTTTATGTCATTAACGAAAATATTTCTTTCCTTTGACTGCAGGAGTATAGGAGTTATTACATACATCATGTAAGTATCACCAATTCATTTCTATGTACGAGTAGATAACTGAGCACTAAGGTAATTTCTGGAGGAGTAGGGATGGGTTAGTCACGAGAGCGCTCTTGTCCTATTTTTGTGGCCTGGGTTGGATTGTTTGTAGTTAGTTCTCTTCCTTACTCCGAGATTTTAATTCAAGGTAACTGGTCGCTGTGATTGGTCAAGAAAACTCCCGCCATCCTCTCAACCAACCAGCTTCTCAACCTCTCAACTAGTCAACTTCTATCAATCGATATTTGGTAACCCGCGTTTTCCCGCGCCTCAGACAGTTTGCTTGTCCATATATTTAGTTCTCGTTGGCGCCTTGTGATATTTACCTTCTCATTGATTGGCTGTTTTACGACACTAGTGCAAGAAACGCCTTTTGACGCTCCACCCCGCAGAATATTCACCGATAGCTTGTTTGGTTGAAATGACTCACTCCTGACTGAATGACTTGACTTTTATCCCCCTGCTATGCAGATTGAGCGGAGTTTCACCGTTTCATGGGGAATCAGTGGAAGAAACTTGTCGAAATATTACAGAAGTTAAATACGAATTCAATCCGAAGCATTTTGAACCAATTTCACAGCAAGGAAAGGATTTCATCTCCTCGTTACTTGTTAAAAATCCGAAGTAAGTGAAGAAGCAGCATTTACAACTCTTCTTTGAAAAGTTTTCCTATTTGCAAAGTGCGTCTTGCGCAATTTACTCTATTCCATGGCATTTTACTGATTAGTTCTTATTAAAATTGTACAGTAATAAACTGAACTGATGGTGCATGTCTGAAACCTCATCGGAAGAGGTCGGAAGCCGTCAAAGAGACCGAAGTCTTCCGACACTGTCACCATTGACTTCGTTTCTTACATCTAATTAAAAAAGTCTCGAGAATGGCTTGAATTCTCAATATAATTTCGATTTTATATCAACTTTTATTTTGTTCCCATCCTAATTCTGAACTTTTTTTACTTCAATTACGTTTAGAAAAAGAGCCGACTGTCAAAATTGTCTAAATTCTCAATGGATTAAGGTAAGACAAAGTTTTCCTTGCAACAATTGGTGAGATTATTTCGCACTCTTCGTATCTCCTTTTGCCAAATTTCCCACGTTTATTACGAGTCGTAAATTTTCGTGCGCATGGCGCTGATTCCAGACTGGTTATTGAGCGCTACTAGAGTTCACTTATTACGCCCCGCCCCTCCCCTGTGAGTTTTCCCGCGTTTACTGCTGCCACCTCTGTCACCTGATTTTCATAAGCTCAGGTAACAGTCATAAATGTACCCAGCTCTTTTCACCATTAGCAAATAGTTTCCCAGTTTTGCCATGCTTCAAAGTTTTTGCCTACCTGTCTTGAGCCTCGTGTTTTTTACCGTAAACCCGATTTGCCTTATTTTTTATCCACAAAACTTATGTAAGAACTTTTATTTAACCGTCGCCATTAATCGTTTTTTCGTTGCGTTTCACAGATGATTAGTCCCAGGCCCCCTAGTCCAGTTAGACAGGTAAAACTCAACATATCACGGTTAGCGGCCTTCAACGCGAGGAGAAGAAATCAGGTAAGAGAACTCAGTGTTATACGAAAGATTGATTCGCTTCTCATTTCTCTTTGCCTTTTGGGTTGAGAATGCATCACAGTTGTAAGAAGAAGACAGAAATTAATTGCAAATTGAAACAACCGAGGAGTATTTTGGAATTAGTTAATGTCGCATTTGGTTGTAAGACTGTTTTTTTCACATTGAAGCTTTTAACTCCTAAGAGTGACCAGCATCTAATTTCTCTTTACAATATCATCCGGAAATCAAACATAAAGGTCAGGAGAATGAAGGAAATGATCACCAACCAAAGAAGCTCTTGATTGTTAAACAAATTCTCCTTGGTAGCTCCTAAGGAAATGTATAGAGAACAGTATGGAGAATATACATACTGATGTTAGGTTATGAATGGTTAACCCTCCGCGGTGGAGAAACGCGTGTCCTGCAGCGTTGATAATGATGGCCTGCACACGGGCGAGTACTCCTCGCCATGTCGCTAAAGTTCTAAGAAGCAGTTGTTGAGTAAGGAAAATTGTCAGCCAGAGAGTGTTGGATTTTTATAATACTACAAGCGAATATATCGTAGCTAGTGTGGAGAATTGCTTACTACATCTTCTTTGATTTCCTTTCCACCTCAGCACGACCTTACGCCATTACCAATGAATAAGAACGTCAAGAACACCACGACTGTATAGCATTAAGGTGAGGGAAAAAAAAAAAAAGTAAATAAATAGAACACTTAAACATCTATAAAGAAATGACACTTACAGTAGCTTTTTCAAATTTTGAATTTTTTTTTTTTTCATTTTCAGAAAGGATTTATGCTGGTCTATTCCAGAGAAAAACTTAAATGTGGTTTTTCCTTTTTTTTTGCAGTTTCAAGAATTTTACTTACGGATAGAAAGTTAGCCCTCTGTTTCGTCACTTTTGTAAAAAACTATTCGTGTATTGAGGAAATTGTGCACATTTTCAAGTTGTACAGCTGTAATATATTTTGAGCGGTCTTGTATGTTAAAGAATAGGTTATTTTTTTATGAAAATTTATGAAACCTTTTCAAAATAATTTGTAAATTGTAGATTCGCATCCAGTCGACCAGTGAGAGGTCGCTGGGACTGGAAATGTTTAAAAGAGAAGAGAAATTTATTGCTTTGTTTTAGTTATCTGCAGAATGGTGGAGGTTCCCACCATTTTCCTAAATAGCTTTTTAAGGGAAATAATTTTTGTTTTCGTGGACAACCAATTCTTTGCGAACGTTTTAGTTCGATTTGCTTGTTCGATTTGCTTGTTTGATTTCGTGCGACGGTTGTCGTTCAGTTGCAGCGGCGTCGCTTCTGATGGATCGGTGCGTTGTGTAACATTGAATATTGTGTATTGGACGGTTGAGTATGTAAAGATGTCGTGGATTTATTTTCTGTTATTCAACGCAAGTCCAAAGATGCAAGTTTGTTTTTAGTGGTTTTTTTAGTTTTTGTATTACTTCTCTTTTCCCCTCTGTCAGTTTCCTTCACAAACCAAATAAAAAGAAGCATTCGTTGGATTATTTTTGCGCTAAATTCCCTTTTATTACCAGCAAAGATACTATTTTCCAGCATTTGCCAAATTGCTGGCTTATTTATTAACTTAATGACGAAGTTAATGACAGAAATTATGCATAGCATTCAGAAATTGTTTGAGAAATAAAACGTGAAGAATTTATTGAATTTGTGTAGTAACTTCGCAATCCTTACATGAATTTTTACCTCTCTCCATTTTACCTGTGGAAACTTTTGCAGTTTTTCTCTTCTTTCAATCCACTGTTTTTTAAAACTGAACCGAGCTCTTTTGCTGTATTTAGGAGTGACTTATAGAACTTACAATTAATTAATATGCATGTTAATCTACAAGACTTTTACATCAACATTGAACTTGCAAAACAAGCCGCGAAGTGCTTGGATCTTTCGTGACAATTGTAACCCTTGAAAAATGATAGCTTTCTCTTAAAAGGTAAAACTTAAAATGTTTTGTTTCGTTGACATATTCATCAGTCAGCTCGATGTAACATGTTTGAAGAACTCATTACGCAAGAGGAAAGCCTATCTTGAATAATTGTTAAAAACACGTAACTTTTAACTTCTTGATTCGGCGAAACGCTTTCATTTTGTAGAATTCGCTTTTATTAAGGTTCTTCTGTATGATTGTACACTGTTAAGTTTTGCAAACGGATACACAACCGGTGTAACTCACGTATTGCTTGTGTTCTCCGATTTCCGGATCATGTTTCTGGTGACGTGAACCACTGTTAATCTCTGTTTTGTTCCATTTTTGCACGTACACCTAATCAACGGATCTTCTTTTGAATGAAATCTTCTTTGCGAAGTTTTAATGTTTTCCGACATTCGAGTCGTGGTTGCAATCACGCGAACGAATCGTTCCTCTCTTGTTTCCTTTCAATTTTTGCACATCATACTGCGTCTATTCCGTCAGCCGTTTTTGCTACGTTCTTGTTCACACGCATCGTATGACTGTCCACTCCGTAAGAGGCGGAATGTTTTTGCGTTTTCTCAATTTGAGTGGAAGGGAAAATTACGTAGGCTATTACCAAACAGAGAAAAAAATCTAAAATTCGACTCGCTGTCTGATAACCCCACCATGGCCAGTGATCCACAACATTCTCTCCTTCGAATTCATACAGTTTGTACAACGAGAACAGTGAATAAAGTTCTGCTCCGACGTTTAGCAATGCAAGAAGCGAGACAAAGCCAGAAATTCGAGCAATTTTTTGCGCTCCTTTCGAAGGTTTGTTTTGATCACCGCTCAAAGTTTTTGCCTGCTCGACCGTGACACTGTAGCTCTGCGGGTCGAGCGAGGCAGAAGAAAGCGTTGAAGCGGTTCGATCCTTCACCACTGTTGAGCTGAAGAACTTGGCTGTGATTTGCGATTCCCAGTTTACTTTCCAACCACTGTACAAGAAGCACGCTGCCAGAATGAACCACCAGGAAATTAACACCGTTTGGCATAAAATAAGCAAACGAGCGAGCTTCGGTGCCAGTGTTATGACCAAATACACAACTAACACGATCACAAAATGCGACGCTATCACCGACACCAGAAACTTGACATTTTGAAGACGCCGTGAGATCAGTCGAAGTTTGTTTACTTCGAGGAAGGCGAAGTGAATCAGTGATAAGGCTGATGTTAAGCAAGGATATCCAATGGCAAAGATGATTCTGCTCAACAACACTGGAAGATCCAAGACCGTGTGCGATTCGTAAGGATCGAGGAACAGGTACAGTGTTCTTGAGACACTAAACGTCATTAACATCAGACAGACAGCAAGAAAGTAATTCGCCAACGTCATGCCTCTAGCTCTGTGTTTGATTTTCACGACACAAATACAAGAGAACACGGCCACGCCGAAGAACAGGACTCCAAAACCAATGTAGTGAAGTTCCCAAAGATATTTCCAATCTCTCAGCGCAAGATCCCAGTCGGGAAGAGGTTCCGGGTTTGGAGGAGCAGACATCTCTGGCCAAGGTTCCGCTCCAGCTTTTGCTCTCGTCACTGTTTCAGGCTCTGTGGATGGCATAGTATGATCTTGACCTCGTGAAATTCTACCCTCTCCAAGTAAAAAGCACAGTTCAATTGTTGAACGATGACCGATTAAATCGAGTTTCTGTTAATTCAATGATATTGTAACGCAAGACTGATCTCTTGATGTTTTTTTAGCCTTGAACAAGTCGTTTGTGAATATCTTCTTCCAACTTATCTGTCTTTCTATGCATTAGTTATTCCCTTATTGTCACGATTAGTTTCGTATCCTTTGTGATGCAAAACAGCTCAATTTGATTCAGCTGATTAGAACGGTGACGAAGGGCCGTTTACAAACAACCTCTCCTTATCACATCCGACAATGACCTCAGCATTATTCAAATTCGCGAGGCAATATAATTCCTATTTTGGTGTTGAGTGTCTCTCTAAGAAGTGGTTTGTCGTTTACGTATCTCCGTTTCTTATATTAACAAACTTAGAATATTCAACTTCAGGAAAAAGGCGTATATTTTTTGACGTATTCACTCAAAGCTTTTTTGTTCCCGTGACAAGCGCACGCGCCCCAACACATGGAAATCAATGTAAAATTTCCTGAGCGTAAACAGTATTAGAAAAAGTGGGGGAGTATTACGGTATTAACAGATTATTCACCTGACATAAGCAAATATGTAAGCAAGTATTGATATTTTCAGATGATTACGTCTATTTCCTTTAAGCAAAGACGAATTTTCAATTTCTTTGAAACGGAAATAGACGTGACTCATTCCGTTGTTATGGCGTTCTAGAGAGTGCAACTAATGGCTTATTCCCCCTACAGAGAAGACAAACTTCCGGCAAACCTTTTTACGAGAAAAACTTGCAATGAAAATTCAAGCTAGCATTATACGCTGGGTAAATATTGAAAGTGGTTTGAAAATATTCAGCTGTGGTTCACCTGGCTCTATTATGACGCGTGGGTTTCACGACAGAATTGCGTGTTTTTTGCCACAAGCATGGAGTCGATTGGTGACAATAGATATAAAATTTTAATTCCTAAGAGTATCTTCTAGAATCCCAATGGAAGCTTACGATACAATGGACGAACAAAGAAAGTATGACGAGTACGGAACGCGTTAGTGAAAAACAATTTCGATAGGGAAATCACTTAGGATATTTTGGTCAAAGTTGTTAAAAAAAATCTATCTGAGTCTTTCCGACCGTTTCTGTTTTCATTTCAATTCAGTTCCTGGTTACAGCGCTAAGGGTTGGCTAATATTAAAGGGTGTATTTTCAGCCAGTTTCTCTTTCTTGATGATCATCGTCATGCTTACTGCATACATCAGGAAAGAGCTTTTTGTCCTTGGTGAAGATGATAATTCAATTAAGGCCTCTTTTGAGAAGAAAAACAATTACTCCACCTTAGGCTCTGATTAGTTTTGAAATCAGCCCCTCCTCTTTAGACCTTTTTACATCCTAGCATCAGTATGCAAACTCTATAGGATAGTGACAATTTTCACGCATATGTGAAGTGTGTTATAAAATTTGATTGCCTCTCAAGGGAGTTGATATTCATTGAACTTAACCAAAACTGAACGTACAAACAGACTCTATGCCCTAAACCTTTTACGCGCCAACATCAGTATGCAGATTCTCCATACTGTTCTCTATACATTTCCTAAGGTGCTGACAAGGATCAACAATCAAGAGCCTCTTCAATTGTTGATCATTTCCTTTATTCTCATAACCTTGATGTTTGATTCAAGGCTGATATCGCAGGGAGAAATTAGATGCTCGTCACTCTAAAGGGAAAACGCGTTAAAGAATTACTTCAGGTACCATTTAGAAGGAAGAAAAGTCATCAGCTCCACCCAAATCAAAAAGTCGCTTCGTTGCTATGCATCTATCTTCGATAATGGCTTCGGGATAAAACTAAAATACGTAAAGGAATAAATTTTAGTTTTTGAAATAATATTTACAAGTGTTTGCTGTAGCAAACCTCTACTGCTTTACTCCTTAAACCCTAGGAGTGATTGATGCCTTAATTCTCCTTACAATATCACTTCTACATCACACAGAATGATTGTTGAATCAAACATTATGGTCGAGAGAATAAGGGAAATGATCACTCATCAGACAAGCTCTTGATTGTTGTACAAATTTTCTCTCTCAGTACCATTGGAAATGTATGGAAAACAGTTTGGAAAATAAGCATTATCGATCTTAGAGGTTGAAGGGATAAACTGATATAAACCAAAACGTCATAAATGATTATTTGCAAATCCGGAATGAACCAGAGCACTTTACGATCTAGATTGGTGCTTTGATTTCAACATACAGCCCTGATATCGAACAACCATTTTAGGTAAAATACAAATATCTGTTAATACTGCAAGTTACAATATTTAAAATAAGCGAAATCATCTTGGATTGATATTAATTACGAAACACGATTTTCTAAAAATAAAGACAAATTTAAACTTTAATTTCTTTGAGACTAAAGTATTTTTGTCACACAGCAACCGTTCAAAATGTTTTATTTCGCTTTCCAGAAGTCCGACGTTGTTTTCCGATGCTTTCGAAACATCGTTTCGATTCCAAATACTAATCAACTACCGAAGGGTTTGTCCCAGGTAAACGAACATTTTTGAAAACATTTCCTTGAGATTGTGTTTTGTTTCTATGTTTTTTACGTCTCCAGGACAATGCATTTTCAAGATATTTTTCACGGATGAGATGTCAGGAGATATTTTTGTGGTCTTAAAACTTATATGTCTTGAGAACGAGGATCCGGTACAAATTGTAAATTTGTTTACTTTTTAAAGCTGCTTTCATGTCAGTGCAAATAGGCCTGGTGTAAAAGAAAGTATAAATTTGGAATATTCTATCAAAATACGGTATAAATGCAAACTTAATATACAGTTACGAGTGTTTATTAAATTAACACGCCTTCAAAACTCATTTACCCAATTTGATGGTTGTGGTATAAGTACTGTCGTAGTAAACGACCTTGAATTCATTAAGCACTTGCAGATAGAGACATTATCCGTATTAGTCCTTGAATTCAGAGGAATATTTTTATGTATAACGAGGTTTTCTTCAGGGGTTTTAGAGCGAAAAAATCTCATAGTCAACCGCATATTAACAACAATGTACGGTCAATCTAGTTTCTAGAGTTGTCGTTACCCTATTTCAGCGGAATACCCAAGAAAATGAGGATTCTAGTAACGAGATAATAACTTGGCTACCTGAGAACTAGTTATTGACCAATAACTTCAATTTATTTTTATCTGTAAAGAGAAAGCTAAGACTGTATCATGAGAAGGTCTCGCGTACGAGTTATGACTGTTCAGAATTTGGATAAAAATTATATCAACATCTAAACTTTGCTATGGGCGACAGTGACGAACCTGGGACGTGCGTTTTAAAGAAGCCTGTAAGGAGCGTGGGAAGGGACGAAAATGGACGATGAAGGAATATCTCTATTTATATTTTCTGTCTTAAGACTTTTGTTTCATGTACGTCAACCATTGCAGAACGTGCTCTTCTGTCAATCACCTTATGAGTAAAAGAAGCGAATTTTCCAACAAACTGTCTGTTGTTAGTGATCTTACAAACATTAGCGCTCGCCGTCTGAGAGTTTATCAGTTGAAAGTAATCTTAAACTTGTCCTCCCCCTCATTAATGTCGTTGATCCGAGCCTTTACACTTCTTTTTAGTGGGCTTTGTTAGCAAGTTGTAAAAAAAATGACCAAGGCCGCTCTTGGATTTTGAATAAAGTCTCATGCGATTTGCAGATTACAAGTAGTCCCTCCTTCGCGTGAAAGTCCGTCACAAGAGTAAAAAAACTTAGCGTAAAACAAAACTGATCTCAGCGCGCTGCGCAAGACTCTGAGAGGGTAGCGCACGAAAAGTTCCGCGTGGTGCGCTAACATCAATTTTTTTTGGCTAATTTGTTTTTTACTCGCACGAAGGAGATGAGAATCTGCTATTAGTCTATGCGATTTGAAATTTCCGTAGTATTTGTAGCTTGCTTAGCTGGCGGTTTTGACGTGCGCTTTTGGCCGCGTACGTTTATTATTACTGTTATGCGTCCTAAACCTCTCGTAGCTTCTCCGCTTGTGTCAACTGCTCCGTTACTTGACGCTTCTAAGAGCGAATGAAACCGTCAATTATTTTTCTGGCCAAGGTAATCAACCGTCTGAATTTCGTAAAATTTCATTTTCGACTCGTGGATACTGCGATTATTCGAGAGGATGCCAATTTACAAAAGGTGTATATTCCAATTTTTTTATATTTTGAAAAAAAAAGGCATCGTACCATTTAGTAATATTTCTGGGGTTTTTTTTTTGCGTTTTGTTGTAAGATGACATCAAGAAGATACGAGGTCTTTGAACGTAGTAACAGACGCGAGATCAAAATCACAATTACAACGAACCCAGTCTCTTAAAAGTGAAAAAAGAAATCTAGTACTCGTCTAGATTGTCTCCAAATATTCTCTTCACGACCGTATTAAAACTGCAAGCAGGCTTCCATTGGGGCTGCTACAAGAGCGGAAAAGCCCACGCGTTTCTCCTCCTGGAGAGATACGAACGCGCGAGAAGTCCGAGAAGGTCCGGGCACAAAGTGCCAGACCTCGCACGCTCGATTCTCGCGTGCTTCAACTTCACTGCCACGTCGTAGCGCTAATTATAGCCTACGCGCAGCCTAGTCTGAGGAAGACACGGTTCTTCGTTCACTTGGATAACTAGGCCAAAATACATTGAAAGCCATTTCTTTTGCGCATTCGAGAAACTTAGATAAAAATATTTGCTTCGGTTCTAAAATACCATATGAGACCACTTCTAAACTATTGCGCATAAGTTCCCTGAATAAAAATATTCAGATAGATAGTGAAATCACGAGTCCGATAATAGAAATAATCCCTGTGTTTTTTTAGATCTTTAAATAAGTTCCATCAAAATCAGTTTGTATTTTGATCTCTTTATCACAGCTGCGGTAAAAATAGCTTTACTCAGTAAAATATCGTTCCATTTAATTCAAGACAAGAGGGAAACTTGTATTGAACAAATAATTTAATTCAATCTCAAAAACATGATTATTTACGTATGTCGATATATTTTGTCAATTGACGGGTCATTTGCTGAACAATACTATTTATACTATTTATATTTTTTGTGTAAAACCTTGACGCGTTCAAAGTATACTTAACGTAATATATTTTTCTTTGAATTAAGTATTGATATGTATTGATTATCTGAGCCAAAGTTACCAAGACGATCACTAAAAACAAAAGATTATAACAGTAGTGATCCAATTTAACTTGAAAAAATTTGACCAAATTGTGCACCATTTTTTACCGCGCGAAAACGTGAGCTACCCAATTCCTATTGAATTAAGTTTTGGTTAACAAGATGGCGCAAGTTTTCTGGACCAATCACAGAGCAAAGTAAAGCAAAACCAGAGCAATTCTGAATTATTTTGACACTCAACTAAAAAATTGCTCCGTGACTCGTATGTACAAATCTGCCTTACAATACTAATGTATTACTTGTATTGAATGACTTTAAGCTCTACATTTTATAAATAGTTAATTGGCATCCTGATATAAACTAAGCGGTCGAACAAGGTAAGTATACTTTTGCTCAATTATTGAACTTTATAAAGATGGTGAGAAACGTGAGAGATGGTGAGTGTCATTAATTTAAAAGAGAGGTGTCCCATACGTCCTCCCTCTTCCAAATGGCTAATACCTTGAGCTATTTTTTGGGGGGAGGGGAGGGGCATTTGTAGGGGGGAATGTCAAGGGATGTGAACAGTTTCGTACCCATACCTTGCATGGCCAAGCGAATGTAATTTATAGTAACACGGTAGGATCTGGGTACGAGATTAGGACGTGAGAAGATAACCCCTTAAAAAGGATCTCAAAACAAACCTAAATTTACAACGTCGACTTTTCTTGACTCTAACATCTTTTTCTTCAGTCTTTTTCTCCGTTCATCGTCAGGGGTTTCTGTACTGACCACAGGGCTTATGACCGTTTCGTCTGTAGGCGAATTTGGTAACGAGCTTCTTATTTTCCTGGCGTCAATCCCCGAAGCTGCATTAGTGCTTTTTTCAAACTGTTCCTGAATCTGCGCCGCTGCCTCCTCGCTGGTCAATCTTATGTACCGTCGCGGGAATCGTTTCAAATCAAACACCGGTCTTCTAAGAGGGGATTCCTGTGACTTATAGCTACCCCTGGTAAAGCTTGGTGACCTTGTGGCCCCAACTGCCTTTCCTGTGTCACTGTCCGGACTTTTGAATGGTCTATGAAGAAGTCTGTTTCGTTGCCTGGCAGTGGCCTTCTTAGGAAATTCTTCGTCCAAAACTTCCGGATATATCTCGGCGGCAGATTTCACCAGTAGCTGGAACTGTTTGTTGAGTGAAAGAAGCTGAGCTTTTAGGGAGCTTTCCTCGTCTTTGAGATAATTCTAATTGGAACAAAAACAAAAACGCTTTTCAAACCAGGTGCGAACTTACGTAGTATTGTGTGACTACCTAATAAAAAATCTTTCTCTTTACCCACTCTATATCATTTCCTCTGTTTCTGATCCGTGATTCTTTTTTTAACATTTTTCCAAATTCCCTGCTTTTAATTTGGCAGCGCCATTCGAATTCCAACGGTAATTGAGGCAAGGAATTTAAAAACAAATAAATCATTTCCTTGGACAAAGTTATTCCAAGGACATAAATTTTGGTCCCAGTATTAAAAGCTTCCCATGACCCTGGTACATATTCTTTTACTGAAGCAACGCCTTCATTAAGAGGACACTTTTTCCCATCTCTTATCGTACCCAACGATTGAAATGTCCCATAGTTAAAACATCAAGTTTTAAAATTTATTTCGGTACCACATTATCGGCCAAAGTCAAACGGAAGTTATCTACAAATTTCCTTCATAGACTACAATTTGCAAGACAACTCAGCTCTAATCAAAAACAGACTGCAAGTGAACAATAATAAATGTTTAGATTTATAGGTAAAAATAAATCTTAGAGAAACAGAAAACACTTCCAACTCTTGGCCAATGAGTCAATGGGGCAACCTTGTAAAACGTATTCAATTCATTGTGAATCCTTGAACCGTGTTAATGTTGTTGTTGTTTTTTTGGTTGGATAATTTATTACAGTTTCTTCTAAACTTCAGAACAAGCTGTTGCGTCGACAGATTTTTTGCTCCTGACTGATCAAGATCTGATCAATATATATTTTCCCAACTATTTAAACGACTTCCTTTTTCCTTTGAGGAAGTCAAAAACTGATTCACTGATTCAGTCCTCTTAATATTCTTTCTATGACAGACTTCACTGGCGGTCAAGAAAGGTTTTGTTATCGAACAAAACCATTTAGCATAATGAGGTAAATTTCGTAAGAGTAAAATTTTTGTCACGAATTTCCATAGACAGTTTAAAGATTTCATAGCACTTTGTGGATCTTCTTACGAAATTAAGGCTTCCAAATTTTCCTTTAGAACTCGAAAGTTCTCAATAAACAGCGTGTTTTAGTATTGTGTGTGCGCATTAATGCAAATCTCGTTTGCTTTCAAAAAAAATAACATCAGTTCGATAAGAGAGAACAGAGAATTTCCGCCATAACACTATGACCTTAAAATGAACGCTTAAAAAAGATTTTTGTCGAAATAACACAATTTTCCTTCTGAATTTTCTTGTTAGGGATATTTAGCCAGGGACTTGCCGAATTTACAGTCAGTCAATTTAACGCTGCGTAATTAACATTACTGAATTTGATTTCGTTAGATTTATTTTTTCCTCAACCTAATTATCCAACATTTTAATTACTTTCAAACGATCACAGCAAAGCTATTGTAACTATTAAAGAGTAATTTGATATTTTTGTAGTGGAGAAAGTTCAAGAAAGGCCAGAAAAACTATTTCACTTTGGCTTGGTAACGTTAAAATTGTAGTCTCGATTCATTCAACTCAAAATAACGTATATCACGTACCATTTCTTTCTTCAAGGCCAATAATATCTCTTGCGGAGTTTCGTCTCTTTCCTCTGCTTGTGCTGTCATCTTAATCAGCGTGAATAATCTTTTAGTCGCAACAGTACGTCGACCAGTTACTCTGAAAGCTTCGTTGGCGAGATTTCACTCGGCTTTTTGTTCCCAATCTACATTTTAAGTCGTGATTCAACACATTCTCGTAGAACAACCGAATCTCGAGGGTAATGTCAAGAGTGCTAAGTATTGAGCGGCCAGTATCCGACGGTAAATTAAAAGAAAAAGACCGGAGATTAAATAGGTTTTGTCCTGTCTTTGGACTCGACGTTACAAGCTTTATGCGGCCCAGTAGGAAATTATATACACAACCGTTGGATTAACAAAAGATTTGAATGAAGCTAAGACGATGAATCCACAAAAAATATTGTAAACAGATTCAAGACAGAGGCAAGCCATTCAAAGTCAATGATGCTTTCAAAGACTGTCACTTGTTTTGATTGACAACTCACAGTTGCGCAGGTAAACTTGTGAGCGTTGATTCCCAAATATGTTCAATGTTTTGTTTAACTCGTGACTACAAGATTTATTTATGCAAAACAGTTTCTAATTTGACACTTCTCAACACAAAATGAAGTCAGCCCTAAAATTACCGAGAGGCTGCGTCAAACATCATGAATTTTTTTGTGTCGAAATTACTAAGTGCCAAAGAGGTGCAAAGTAACTCGAAGTCAGAAACTGAAAATGTACATCCAGGACGATCACTGTGATGAAGGCGCGACTCATCGATAATTAACTTTAAAACAATTATAAGACCAGAGCTTGTTGCAGGCATTGTTGCCGTAAGTTCCCCTCCCCTCCCCCATTGGGAGTTTTCAGTTCTCAGGCCTCCACACGAGCCAATCATTGGAGAAGAAGGCTTCTCATGATAAGATACGATGAAAGATAAAAGATACGATAGAGAGAGGTGTGTTAAAAAATGAGGTAAGCAGTATGCATTTCTTTGGTTGACAATCTACATTAACCGAGACAGAAACTTGCACAAGCTTACCAAAACAAGAATATTTTGAAATGGAAGGTTACTTTACCCATATGATTACACAGGATTACCAACATGATTTATGTTTTTATTTTGGAATTGTTGTTTGAGGGAAAAAGGAGTTTGAACGGAACAGACGCAAGTACTTGTGCTTATCTCGGGTCAGTTCTATTTTTTTCCTGTTTATTTCCCCCTTAACTGATAGTGCAAATTGGCCGTAAGGAGTTTCTAAAGCTAACTTTTCAAGCGTTAGCCCTTCGTCAAAGGGAATCGAGGAATTGTGGGTTGGGTTTGTTTTATATAAAGAAAGATGGAGCTACGCTTTTGATCGGGGCACGGTAACGAGAAAAATAAACGGAAAAAAAAACCAATAATAAGTCAGTTGACTGAGAAGCATCCGTTCATGCCGCGAGCAATAGGAAGCTGATTTGAAAGATAAATTTTTGTTTTAGAGTTTTACAGCTCTAAAAACTAAATTATCTTGTGATAACCCAAGTGACGCAGCATCACAGTTTCTTTAGAAACTTGCCTCCTTTATTCATGTGACCTGGTAGATCAACTAAATAAAACGTGTGTTATTATGTCTGTGATATTATAATCATATATCTTTTAATCAATCTACAGCCGGTTGTAACGGATCAAATCGCGCAGATTATGTTATTGAGAATATCATTAGAGAGAGTGGGCGTTTGATTAAATGAATGAGAATTTTCCGTGGGGAAATAAGTTCCTCTTAATTTTTTGAGCGTGTTTTATCAGTGGCTGTACTGATAAGATAATTTGCTCACCATACTTAGTGATATTACACGGTGTATTTTGTTTATTGTTTATGTCGCCAACATGAAGCTTTAGAATGAGAACCGCTGCTGATTCATCTGAACACCGCTGGCTCTCAGTTACCCATTCGAAGAGGAAAATCATTTTTTTGCGGTTTTCCTCCTTTAATCCCATTCTGAACGGCAAGGAAAAACTGTCTTTCACGACGAAATCCTTAATGTTTGGTGTCTTGAAAACTCTCAGCCGTAATCCATCATTCTGTCGAGATTTATTTTTATAACTCCGCTGAGGAAAACAACAATATGGCTTCCGTTAGTAATCACGGAAACTCCATAGTCATTGAAGACGACAGCCAATTTCAGCAACAACTCAATCAAGCTGGGAACAGACTGGTCGTGGTAGATTTTAATGCATCTTGGTAAGATTATGTATCGCTGTTTTACTACATCAGTTGTCACAATAGACTCAAATTACTTTATTTAAATACGTAAAGTTGTAGTTTGTACTTGTCTGATTCCTGGATCGAAGGTTCTGTCTTGCACAGGAAGTTTTTTTTTCATGGAAGATTCTCGATCGTCTTTCACCTATGCGTGATTAAAATTTTAAGCGCATTGTTTAGTTTTGCTTCAGTTTTTTTGTAATCAGTTTTCTGGTTTTCCGCTGTAACACTGAAATATGAAACAGACGAGCTAGTGGCTACGCACGAGTAACCTAAATTGATTTGTTTATGAGAACTGAATCACTAATGATTAGAATTATAGTGATCGTGTTTGAAAGTACATCTTAGACAAAGAAATTTGTCATCTTTACTGAAATTGTTTCTCTTTAAGTGTGTTTAAAAACTTGAGATTTTAGTTTCTGAGACCCACCAGATCATTTACGGTTCAAGTTATTATCCATAAATTTCTAAGTTACTTTGGGTTGAAAACCACAAGTACAGGGCTCTCGATACAAGGCGGGGCCGGGTGATCGATCACTGCCAATAGCCGCCCATGTCTTGTTATTTGTGCTTTTGAAACTATTCATTTCTTTTTCATTATTTTAAGCCTTTACTTTTGTTTGGGAGACGCCTTCCTCAGGTCATAATGAGAACACTAGTTACAAAAAATCCTAATGTATGATATGATCTCTTTTTGAAATTAATACTTATAAATTGTAAACAATGTATGGATATGCTTTGATATCTGTAGACATGCTCTGAGCAAATAAACCTGAAGGCAAACTTCCCTATCAAATTTTATCTGTCCATATTCAAGAGATTCAGAATATCATAAATGAAACAGCAGATGGTTAGACTTGAACTATTGTTGAGTGTCTATTGGCTGTTTGTGCAATTATTTGAAAATATGTGTATATGTTTTCTTTTATTGAAGCCTTCTTTTCCATTTTTTTGCTTGATCTTTTCAAGAAACCAAAGAAAAGCAACAAAGATAAAAGATGAATTTTTCAGTTTCCATCTTTATCTAAGGATGTTCCTGATTCATTAAATCTTGTTATATTTATTAGATCTTAGACTCTGGCAAGTTCTGTGATGATTAATTTTGTGATCTGTTCTGATTTGTTCATGTAGGTGTGGCCCATGCCGTATGATGGCCCCTGTGTTTTCAAATTTGAGTGTGAAATATTCAGCAGCTGTTTTTCTGACTGTTGATGTTGAGAAGTGTCAGGTGAGCAATAAATGGAGTGTCATTCACTGTCTGATAATTTTTTTGCAGCATGCAAAGAGAAACAGATAATGAAGAAGGTTTGTCTATACAACCTCTGTACAGGCTTGCTACACACATGCAGAAACCTTGTGTATGGTTTACCTCTGCTGTGGATCAATTGACAGAGGATCAGACAGTAAAGTTACAATGTGTGTAGTTCAGATATGCACAGAAGACTGAGACCATTTCACACATTTTTCTTCAGGCAAAATACAGATTCCATTTGTGCCCCTTGAGTGATATGCTTTGAACTGTAAATGTCAACTTAGACCTTTCTACAGCCAAGACCTTATAGTTAAATTTCCCCTCTAGCTGCTACATATTTCCTCATAAATTAGCTACAAGAATTTGTTGTTAGATCAAGATAACAACCACCTGATAAGTTTGAGTATTCTCATTACGTGTTTGCTGAATAATGTATGGATATGATAGGGAGAAGTTACCTGTTAACCCTTTAACTACCCTGAGTGACCAAAACAGAATTTCTCCTTACAATGTCAATACAAAATCAAGAAGACAAATGATGAGAACTAAGTAAAGTATCAATTAGGGGATTATAAGTAGATCCAATACCAAATTCTCAGAAGTAACTTCAGAATAATTGTATAGGAGACAGAAAGGAGAATTACTAATGAGATCTTGGGAGTTAAAGGTTTAGTCTTGTGTAGGAGTTAAACGGGTCAAGCAAATGTCTTCTCCCTTGAGTTAAGAGGTACTGTAAGTAGTTATTACCTTTTTTTGGTGTCAATTGTCTTTTTGTTTATTTTATTCTTTCTCTAGAGAACTGCTGTACAGCAGGGAATCAGTGCCATGCCAACATTCTTCTTCTTCAAGAACAGAAAGAAAGTGGATGAAATGCAGGGAGCGAACCCCAAAGGCCTGGAAGACAAAATCAATCAGTGGATTGGAGGCGCTGTGGAGACAGTGGTACTTATGTCTTTATTAATTGTTTATTGCCAATTTTATTTGAAAGTCAGCAGGTAAGACACTAGTTTGTTTCTCAGCTGATACACCGGGCTGGGACAAGTCCAAGAGTGAGACAGGAGGGGTGGGGGGAGTAACCTTCTTTTGAACACAACAGGCTGGAACAAGTTGAAGGGAACAAGGGGGAGTAATAGTCTTGTATGCTGTGCTTTCCATCTTTCCTCAATTTTGATGCCAGCTGCTTACTCTTAAATTGAAAAACACTGCAAATTAATTCTGAAGCATTCTTGCAATTGTACATTTATTTTTCCCTTTCTGCACTCTCCTTACCAGTCACCTTAACCTAACCTGCCCCCTTCCCCCCACCTTTTCTACTGGGCTCTTGTTCCCTGTCCTCTGTCCTCTAACTGGTTTTTACAGGTTTTTACATCAGAGACTGAGCTTCAGAAGATTTGTTGCAATCTGAAGTAAAACCTTCTTCTGATAGATTTGCAGGAACTCATCTGGAGATCACAAGGATCCCACCTTATACTATTATCCCTGAACTTTTGGACTAGAAAAACTTGATGAATTCTGGAGAAGGGTAGTCACCCCCACCTAGAAGCTGTGATACCAACTTTCACATCATGCTGTAGAGACTGGGATGAGTTACAGCACTGTAGCCTGCTTTGAATTTGTGTAATATTTGTCAGTGGTCTTCATCCTTTTATTGCTTGTACTTTATGTTATTAATGTGACTTTCCATGTTTTATTTCAGTCTGTGGATCCTAAGAGAGTTGCAACAGGTCGTAGCTGGGACTGTTTTGAACAGCTCCTGGACAACCCGCGGGAAGTCTTCATGGATGTGTCACAGCTTCTGCTTAGGTTTGCATCCAACATCATCAACAATCCTGATAATCCAAAGTACCGAGCCATTAAAGTCAGCAACAAGATTTTCCAGTCACGGCTTCTTCCAGTAAATGGAGCTGTGGAATGCCTCTTCACCATGGGATTCAAAGAGGTAGTACTGATCAAAACACTTGAGTTTCATCAGGGCTGTTGATATGTTTAAAGTAGGTGGCCATGTTATTGTGAGGCCATGTTGTTTCATAAGGTTATACCCACTAGTTTCAAAGGCTACAATAAGTTTGGAAGGAGACCACAAAACCCAAAATCCCTGTTGTTTGGAAACTACTCAGTTAAAATTTCCTAGGCATTCCATAAAGTTTGAACCTACCTTTGAACAAATTCTAAATATCAAATTTAAAAAAAAGAGGTTACTGGTGAATTATGCATTCAGTTCCACTAAAAACTGGAAATTGGTTGTTGTGCAGATTTTGTGTATGGTATTTTGATAATTGTATGATTATTTTTAATAGCAATAATGGTAAGATTAGGCAAAAATAACTTGCTTAAGATGGCAATTAACAATTTGTGTCTAATTTTGCAGAGAGGTGATCAACTAGTGTGCCCACAAGGTGAATCCTTAGAAAATATGTTGATTCTTCAGGAGGCATTGAATGACGAGAGAAGTCGTCATAGCAATGCACAGGAACTTGAACCTACTCCAACTCCAGCACCAGTCAACCAACCTCAAAGCAATGGTCCTTCCTGCGCACAACCAACTATTGTTTCAAGTCCAGCTGCTAATCCGTCGGTAATGATTTTGTCTTCTCTTCAAATAACCCCTTGTTAATAATAAGAAGAGGAAGGAGGCACGATGCCCCAGTTGTCCTTAAGATCAGGGGCACAAAACCAATCTCTGAATGATCATTTTGTTGGTGTTCCTTGATAAGATGCTCAATTCTTGCAGTGCCTCTGTTAGCCTAGGATTATAAACAAGTTGCGTTGTCAAATGAATTGTCAAAGAAACCTGAATTCCATCCAGGAGAATCAGAAGTAGTCCAGAGTGCTCCATAATTAAAAGAATGTGATTCTAAGAAGTGGTAGATTCACATGGTGGGTAGAGGTCGTTCAGAGCACACCAACCCCCCACTCCTGTCATATCTTTGGGTTTTTGTACTACTTGTCTGACACCAAAATTCTTGCAATAAAAAGAAGGCTTCTTACTTCTCTATTGGCTGATTTTATAGTAAAATTGAGGCTAAAAAGGGGGGACTGATAGGAGAGTGTTGGTCGAGAAGTAGTCTTGGACCCCTCCCCCATCAAAATTTCCCGTCCCTATTATGGTCCTGATTTCCCCCTGTTTGAGTGAAGAGGGTTTAACATCAGCATGGTGGCCTAGGGTTCTTTACTTTCAAGAACAATCCTAATGAAAAACTCTTTTCATTTTTTGTTATTATAGGACAAGGAAAGGGACTTTCTTGTGAGACTTCATAGCTCGTTACAACATGTGCTTCTTTACGAAGATAAAGATTTGCAACGGAGAGCGCGGGAAATGATTCCTCTGGCTGAGTTAGAGAAGAGAGCTAAAGAAGCCAGCGAGAGAACTAAGCAGGGAGGGGATGGTGGGGTAGATGAAAGAGATTGCCTTGTGTTAGAACTTCTAAATTGGTTTAAAGGTAAATGTACAGAAATAACAAATTGTCAGCGGTCTAGTGTGGTCTGTACTCTTATCGACAGCTATATTTGTGATCACAGTGGTCAAAATGATGTGGAATTACGAGGCGCAATCACAATCTTAACATCAAATGAAACGATTCTTTCAGTGCGTGACCATTGCGTGACACGTTGACGCGAGAAGCGTTGTTTGTACTCTTATTGACAACGCAAAATTGGCCAGTCAGATTGCGACTAATTTGCCAATCAGATTACAACCAATTGTGGTAGAATATGAATTTGCTTCATGTTCTATGTATCCGAGGTGGCATAGATCAGCTACAATGTAAATTGACAGCGTTTTCTTTCTTATGTTCCAGGTACTTTTTTCAAGTGGGTTGACAAACCTTCCTGCCCGTCATGTGGTTCTCTGACGTTCGCTATTGGTGTGGTTCCCCCGACACCTGAGGAAATGGCCTGGGGGGCTGGGAACGTGGAGAGTTATAAATGTGTTTACTGTGGAAAGGTTACAAGATTCCCAAGATACAATCACCCTGCAAAACTTTTAGGTGAGAATGTGCGACAACATCTTTTCAGTCAACAATTCATTTTTATTGAACAAATAGATTCCCTGTTGCCGTATGTCTGTACAGCAATAGATCACAGATGGCGTCAAAATGCGGTACGAAAAAAAAATGGCTTGCAAGGCGCAGCCGAGTGTGTCACTGAAATTCTTGTCATTGACTTTATGTTTTTATTCATTCATTTGTAGAAACACGCAGAGGCCGATGCGGTGAATGGGCCAATTGTTTCACATTATGCTGTCGAGCTGTAGGATTTGAGGCGCGACACATTTTGGATTGGACAGATCACGTATGGACAGAAGTGTATTCTGAAGCTCAGCAGAGATGGCTGCATTGTGACTCCTGTGAAAACGCCTGCGATAAACCGCTGCTTTATGAGGCTGGCTGGGGAAAGAGACTCAGTTATATCATAGCGTTCTCTCATGAGCAGGTTAGTATGATAGCTGCAGTTGTAGATCATTCAACAATAGGAGTACTCGACATTTATTTTTCATGCTGTGCGTGTTTAATTTGGATATAGGTTTTGGATGTGACATGGCGATACTCTGCCAAGCATGAGGAGGTGAAAAAGGCGAGAAATTTAGTGTCAGAAGCCTGGTTAGTGGAGAAGTTAAACAGAATGACTGAAGAGGTGAGATTCAGCGTGGGTAAATATGCGACAGTGAAAGGAAGGAAAACAAGAGAAAATAAGTCATTCGCAAAAAGCGCGGGGAAAGGATCAGCGGTGAGAAACAGAGAAACGAATCGCTGGTCAAAAGCGCGGGAAAGTGAAGAACTGATGGTGATTGGTGAACTAAAAGCCTGTCGAAAACGCCAGAGACTGTGGGTAACGAATAACGGGCGAGAAAGGCGGGAAAACGAGTGACGGGTGAAAAAGGCGGGAAAACGAATAACTGGCGTCGAAGACAGGAAGCGAGTAACTGGCGAAAAAGGCGGGAAAATGCATAAAAGGAGAGAAAAGTCGGAATACGAATAACTGGCGTAAATGGCACGAAAACATGCAATATTCGAGTTAGTGGTTGGAATTAATTCCTTAAAAGAACTGTTGAAAAGAAATGACAAAAAGCGCTCACTCGCTAGTTTCTGGGATTAATAAGTAACTTTAAAAGCAGGAAAAACAGCTGACCGTGACAGTCAAATTAGTGTACATAATTTGGCTTTTGGAAAAGACGAGGGGATGTACTGTAAGTGTCAATTTTAGAGCAGGCGCGGACATCTGCATCTGCTGAAATTTATGGGTTATCCTTCACCACCTCCTTGCCACCTTCACCAGCTTACTAAAATATATCGTTAATTTTTAGCATCAAAGAAACTTTAGTGAAGCTAGGCGAAAAGTTTTGGCGGAGCGTCAGGTGAAGGAATTGGTTGAGTTCTTTACCATAAAGTCTGTGCGTCATGATGAACTGCAGGGTCGAGTGTCAGGTTCTTTGGCCTGGAGGCTGCTTCGAGGCGAAACAAAACAACAAGCAGATGAAGAGAAGGTGAATCATAAACTGCCTGTTTTCTGCCCTTTTCTGTTAGTGCAAAATTACACCCACCTCGAGAAGGAGACTGTAAAACGTAAGTCTGTTAGGATAGAAAATTACAGCTTAGGCAGGAATAGACAAAGAAGGAAGATGGGTAGTCAATAATGACGAAAAATAACTCGGATTACAAATGATGATTGAAAAAAATTCGCAAACGGAAATGTAGCTTCATCCACAGCCTTATTTCCAGCTTCCCTGTCTTTCCTTCCCCAAGTTATCATGTATGTGTATTTTGAATAAGTTCTTCTGCTCAGTTGCTTGAAAGATGTTTCCTGTCTTTTCTTCTTCCCTTTTAGCACGAGCCTTATATTTATAAACCTACTGACGAGGAAATCAAGGAAAAAAGGTAGGAACAGAAATATCAACGTAATCGAAACGAGTCGTTTGGTGACAAAGCCCAACGGCTTTATCGCACGAGCCCGGGTTGAATTACCGCAAAGAGTGCTGACAATTTTCAATCGTGAAACGAGCCTGAGTTGGCCAACTGGACAATGATCTTCACTCCCCCACTGTCGACCACCAAATTACAAATTTCTTTCTCTCCATAGCCTTCCGTTGCCATTAAAATCAAAGATGGCGGTCATAATTTTCGTTAGGAAATCACTGAGCACTCTCTCGCCAAAATTACGCTTGCTCTGCAGGCCAGACTTACAAAGGGGTCTGGTTCTTTAACCCTTTGTCGCCTAAGAGTGATTAGAATCGAATTTCTCTTTACAATATCACCCCATAATCACACAATAAGGTCACGAGAATGAAGGAAATGATTACCATTTAAAGAGGCTCTTGATTGTTAAACAAATTCTTCTCGTCGGCACCGTAGGAAATGTATAGAGAACAGTATAGAGAATATGCATACTGATGTCAGGGTTTGGAGATTAAATTTAAACCCTGGTTGGTTTTAGTTTCGCTGTATGGCTGAGGAGAAAGTGTGCGTCTTCAAGATCAGTCAGGGAGTGTATTGAAGCAAAGTAATTGTAACCCTCTTTCCTATCAACACTCAACTGAAAATTGACCCTACTCGCTTTTTTTCTCTCCTTGTAGACTACGCCTGTGCTTTAATTGTGTGATGAATAAATATTTCCGAGGTTATGATAGAGAGTTAGACCTTTCTGGTTGGCAGTCGAGAGTGGCTTCATTCAGTTCTATCACACGTAAAGTCGAGAGGGACTGGAAAATGGTAAGAGTGTGCGTTAGCAAATCTTCGGTTACTGAAAAACTACTTATTAACACAGTTTATTGCGAACATTTGACATCTAAAATCTAAGTTCTTTCACTACCCTTTCAGGTTTACCTGGCGCGAACAGAAACTGCTTCAACTGGCCATATAACCTGGCAAATAGATTTAAATTCCTGTGATCTTGTGATCGACAGTGTTACAATAATAGCTAGGAGCGACACTTTTCAGACTGGACGGGTGGACTGGAAACTAAGTGGGGATGAGGAGAATCAAGTAGAAATGCTATCAGGAGGTGTGTGTTCTCGTTACGTTATCTCTGAATCTACTCAATAGATGAGTAATGAGGTGGATTAAGGAAATCGTCACTGAAAGGAACTCTTCATTTGCAATTTAATATTTGTACTTTTGTGCGTTATTTATACAGTAAATCGTGAAATGTTCGACGCGCTCTCCAGTGGCGGGAAAATCAATAACTGCAGACGCGTCCTGCCATGAGTGGGGGATTTGCAACGTGTTCTGCAATGGCGGAAAAATTCAGGCGGAACGCTCCTTGCATAGGCGGGAAATTTATGACGGTTTTCATTTTCTTGCACTGAGTTACATTTTGGATAAAAAAAAAAGAAAAAGATGAAGAAAGACAAACTGCTAAAGCGCTATAAGTTCGTGAATTATGGTTTGTTTAAAATCAACCGTATGGTTTTTATTCAACATTCATCCTCTACCTTTCAATAGGCCAGGAATCCACCATAACGTCCGTACTCAGTGGCTCCAAAACTCTCAAATTGACGGCCACGATCAGTGGCGGGAAAGGAGACGTTGCTTGGCAACACGCTCAGATTTTCCGTCAGTCATTCAGCAGTCAAAGTGAATATCCCTTGGATATCTTAGTCTCTATGAAAGAACCTTCTCGTAATACTCATCTTTAAGGCTTGTGACCCTAGAGTTTGTTGCTACAGTAAAATCCTACTGAAATGAGCTCGTCGCACGAGCAAATTGTTAACAACACAGTTGTCAAACTCGAGCATGCGAAAGGGCATTAATCCAGGCCGTCCGTGTGTCAATTTCCCGCGCAAAATTCTAAAGGAAAACCTAAGAAACAACCGTTGTCTTGCAAAATAAGGAAAAGAAAATTTAAACGTTCATCGATATCTGTAATTGGGAAAAAAAGTAAGAAGGAGGAAAACTCGTGACTTATCGAACACAAAATCTTTTCAAATACGGATATCCCGTTGATTTTAGCTTTACCAAAATTACTCTGTCAACTCTAAGATATCAGTTGGCTGAAGTAAATCAGTTTTTTTTTTATAACGAACCCCGATATAACCAAGAAACTTCTTAAGACCAGCCATTCGTAAAAGCAATGTTTGAATGTCATAGAATGCTTTCGTTACTTGTCAAACCGAACGAGTTTTTTACAGTAGGGTTTTACTGTAGTTTACATTTACTGTAGCTTATATTTAACAGATAGCGGAAAACTTAGTTCATTACATTTTATAGGAGTCAAAATATTTAGTTGTCTAGTCGAATTTACTCGTTTTAAGAATTCATTCTCGACTTGTTCTTTGCATTTTCTGTCTGCATTTATTCGTAACTTCTGTGGCAGTTTCCAGACTCATTAATAGTAAGTAGATATGATGCAAGTACAGTAAGATTTAAATTCACCAGAGTGTAGAGCATAGTGAAGAAAAGAAATTAAATTCTTAACGTGAGGAACTTGTGATATGCATATGGTAGGTTAATTAAAATGAAGTTTAGAATAAAGTATGTGATTTAAAAAAATTTGCGTGGGGCTTATTTATCTTCGGCCATCCTCCTCGGTTTCCTTTTGGTAAAGGTAAATCGTTACCTTTTTCTTGTTTTATGTCTTACCGCACTGTAATTTTGTTGTCTTCTTCAAGCTGTAGTTTTGCACGACACAAATTCGAATTGGCCTCGTTAGCGGTACGTCTTTTATCTCATCGAGCTAAGGTTTTGTCGGCAAAGGCTTGATAGGTGATGAACTAAACACTGGTCCCCAGTCCTTGAGCTACCTGGTTTGGCTACCCAAATGGACTATACCCTCTGAATCTTCCGTATTTCGCTCGCCATGGAAAAACGTCAATGAAATGAGGCGATTATTTTAAACTGTTTAAAAAGTTCTTCCTACAAAAAATAGCTCGAAGTCATGTAAACTCCCTCAGTATTGGTCATGAAGTAAGGCGTGATATCGATAATATTCACTGTTTTGTGCTTCAGTGTGTAGATTGACGTAGATATCTGCCATGCACATCGGAGATTTTTCACAGGTAGCCATCTCACGTCTCTAGATTTAGTGATACATGTAGTCCACAGCAGCAAGGTGATCTAAAGCGAAACAAACAGACATGTTGTATGACCCGACACGTTGCTATTGCACTAAAAAAGAGTGAACGTGTTTACAAGCGACTTTTGAGGTGAAGCTCGAAGCAGAAACAATACGGTATTGTTTCCTTACTCGGAACTGGTTAGATCAAATGACCACCACAAACCGTATAATATCAAGCCAAGCTTTATTAATTATTCGATCTACAAGAAAAACATTTAGAATTCGCAATCAGAACAAAGGAAATCAAGTCGTAATCTCGTAGCTAAATTAAAAAACTTCAATGTAAACTTACTTCTGTGGCGGGTCGTTATAACAGTTTCACTTTACAGGTTAGCAGATTCTCCAGGTAAGCCGATTTAGAGACAGAAAAAATGACAACAGAATAACTTTTTCCTTACTTCGATTCCGCTGAAAAACTGACTTGAAACATTATAATCTAACACTTTTAAATCAATCTATAGAATTAATGTCAATCACGATTATTGTCATTGAGTAAATCTATAAACAAGAGGCAACGCCTATTTAATAGACGAAACAGGTAATAGCATTGAAGACCATTGAAGTGGACAAAAGTATTCAGTGAAATAAGGGGTACTGAAACTAAGTAGACAGTGGAAACGATTTATTGCCATTCCCCGCGCTGACTCGAAGTTGACATTTGACTTTAAACTAAAAAATATTGTATGTAAATAACGAGGCACGTGCAGTTTAAGTAAAAGTATATAGATAGCAGGGCTTTCAATAGAACTCATTCGAAATAGGATTTTGTGAAGTTAGTCCATTTTAGGGTAGTCCATCTGAATAGTTCTTGGACCGGAGGTCAGTGTTTACTCCATCACCAGGCTTTGTAAGCCTTGGCTTTCATCTTACATTAACTTTACTACACCTTTAACAAAACAAAAGAAGCCGGTAGAAGACCGGTTGATGTTTAATCGAAATGTCACTGCATTGGGAGAGGTATATGCTGCCAGGGGCAAATGCTCAGCATTATTTCCCAGACTTACTTTGAGAGTACATCAAAAGTAGTAAATTCACTTATTTTACGACAGAAAACGTTAGAAATAATGACTTTAACTGCATAACAAGCATGCTTCGTTAAGTAAGCGAGTCCACGCCCACGATTATCTTGGCCAGCAGTTTTGTGAAAGTTTCTAATGATATAAGTATGTCATGTATGAAGACTTATGTTGTACCGAATACACAGGTGCATTGTTGACGAAGATGATAAAGAATTTAATTTTTTGGCTGTTTAGATGGTAAAGTGTGAAGTTTTTTATGTCTTATTTGGTGAAGTAATTTTCTTATTGTAATGATAAGCTTTTTTTTGTTCCATTTCCATTTCCTTGAAATTCAATTAGCTTTTTTCTTGGTAGTTTCTCAGCCTTTGAAGTTTGACTATCTTTGGGTCTAGAGCGCAAATACACAGTAGTTCTACTTTGTTATCGTAGCTGGAAATGGAAATGTTTTCTTTGTATCCGTCATACCTTGTGATCTTTTTCTGAATGTTACAGGTTTTCCTATATTTCGTGATGATTTAGCATTCACATTGCGTAAACATTTGATATACGTGCAAATTATTTCACTTTCGAAGATTTTAGATTCGGATAATTTGTCATAATTCCAAATTTTCCTAAAAGAGGTCTACGTCATGTTTGGTGTTTATGTCAAATATATTTGCACGTTAAAATAAAGTATGATACAGATTTTAACCGTCACTGCTTAACAAAAAATTTTGTCACGGATAATTTTAAGTGTCTTCTATAAATTGCAAGCATTCATCGAATACAAGGTTAATTTGAAATATCAAGGTAAGGTAAAGGTCAAGCTTGAGCCATCCGATTCATCATGAGTAGTAACTTCTAATCAGACTTTGTTTTCTTTACACGATCTGATCGTAGGTAAAACAAGATGGACGTTGTAACTTTAGACCGTCTTCAAGCAGAGGTATGGTCCTTAAATAATTTTTTGTTCTTGTTACTTCAAGAGTTATAACTTTGTGTTAAAATGGTTTAGTTGTGTTGTGGTAAAGTTTCCGCACAGCCACATACCACATTATGCATTTAGTTCTTGGATAGAGAAAACAATGACAAAAACAATACATTGCCGTTGGGAAAACAGATTTGTTTAACAATAGTATGGGGCTGTGCAGAAATTTTACCAAACCAAATTTAACCAGAATTAAACCATGGAAGTTCAAAAATGGGACAATTGTACAGAGGATATAAGTGAAGACTGAATTACTGGTTATTACCAACATACAGTCAAACCTGTATCAAGAGGCATCGTTTTAAGCAATCACTCTGTACTAAGCAATTGGTTTTCAAAGTCCTGAAAGTTTTACCCAATAATTACAGCAATTTTCACCTTTGTTGACCTTTTAATACCTAAGAGTGACAATGTTCAAATTTCTTCTTCCATTATCACCCCTGAATAAAAGGTTTAAGGCACAGGAATAAAGTTCTCCCTGTTAACACCTTCGGAAATGTATAGAGAGCAGTATAGAGAATATGCATACTGATCTTAGGGTGTAAAGGGTGAAGCAGTCATAGTCTACTAAGTCCCAACGACCTGTTTCTATTGCCCTTCGCTAGTATTCAATAATCTTTTTGATAAAACTTAATCAATATTTATCTCCGGAAATCGATGTTGGTGGTATTTTTTAGTGTTTTTTTTGCATATTGAGTGTTCAATTATGGTATAAAATGATTATCATTTCTTGGTAATACCCTATTCTGTGGAACTCATATGAAGCCATTACCCAGCCATTGCCAGTGGATGATTGCATCATACTCAATTTCTGTAAATGTTGCATCTGTGATACTCTGACATATGTACATTAAAAAAATTTTATGTTCTTTAAAAACAGAATGAAAGATACTTTTTAGCAAGGCTTCAGAGCCAGGATAAAGTGGTTCAACTCTATGAACAACCTAGCTTACAGCAGCAAGCACTTGATTTGATGCCAGTATCTGCAATGAGAAAAGAGGCAAGAAAGGAAAGCGAACAAACGGGAAAGGATGAAAGGGATTGTTTAATGCATCAGGTCAACAAATGGTTTTATGGTATGTACACATAGGCTTTGGAATATGATTAGTATTCATATTTTCCACACTGTTTTCGAAACATTTCTTATGGTACTGACAAGGTGAATTTGTTTGACTATCAGTAGCTTCTTAAATTCAGGTGATCATTCCCTTGATTGACATGAGACCCAAAGTTTATATCTGATTCAAGTGTGAGGAGATATTAGAACTCAGTCACTATGAAAGGTTAAAGGAAATATTCTTCAAGACTTAGTTGGTAAATAGCTCAGGCACTCAAAATGCCTCTAGAGTTTCTTGTAATATCTGAAGAGTTCTCCAATCTGATGCCTCATGAGTGTCCAACAACAGGCATTCTCTTTGTTTTGTAAAAATCCATATTAAGGCTGTCTTTAGATCAGATAATTTGCTTAGTCAACAGATTCACATCCATCCCAAAGATGCAAAAATCCTTGAACATGATGTGACAGAACATCACAAGAGGCTTTTTAGAGTTAGGGTTGTGTTTCTCTTCTTTAAACAAGGATGCCACTAAGTAAAGGAAACTGCTTCATTGCTCTTAGATAAATTTGACTCATACATCATGTTTGAATTTAGGTTCATTTTTTAGCTGGCTGGATAAACCAAAGTGCTCACGATGTGGCACAGTAACAAAAAACATAGGAACACTTCCCCCCACAATAGAAGAACAAAGGTGGTTAGTTGGACCTGTAGAGGGATACAAATGCCCTTACTGTGGGACAGATGAAAGATTCCCAAGATACAATCATCCAGCAAAGTTGTTAGGTATGTAAGTATAAAAATGTGTGGGTTAAAGAGTGAATCGCACCTCTTATGAAAAATTGGGATCACACGTGTGTCATACCACTTTGAATCACACATGTGATCAAATGTGAGATTACACATCTTTGTTTTTGCATGGGACTTAACCATCGAGCATTAATCCACAAGTGAAAAATTTTAAAATGATTAGATTTTATATTTTAGAGGTGTTATACTTTAATATTTTAAGCAAGGCAGGTGAAAGGGATTTTCAAACTGACAGAGTAATCCTTTTACGTGTTGTGTCAGTATCTGAGAAACTGCATCCCTACCCCTCCCCAAGCTCAACATTAACCCTTCAACTCCCAGAAGTGATTAACATAAAACTTCTCCCTACAATATCCAAACATTCTTCAGAAAACAGGTAATGAGAATATTCAAACTTGTCAGGTAGAAGCTGCAATCTTGATCTAGCACCAAGTTCTCATAACTAATTTACAAGGAAATGTGTAGCAGCTAGAGGGGCGAATTAGCAATCAGATCTTGGGAGTTAAAGGGTTAACCCTTCCTTGTTATCAGGTGATTGTTGTCAGATTGGGTGAGGGGTAAGTGTGCAGTTGCTCAGATACTGACATTGATCCCTAAAAAAAATATAGTTCCTTAACCCTTTACACCCTAACATCAGTAAGCAAATTCTCCATACTGTTCTCTATACATTTCCTAAGGTGCTGGTAAGGAGAATTTGTTTAATGATCAAGAGGTTCTTCAGTTGATTATCATTTCCTTTATTCTCCTGACCTTAATGTTTGATTCAGGAGTGACTTTGAAAGGAGAAATTAGATGCTAGTCACTCTCAGGGATTAAAGTGTTAGTAGTGACATGCTTCCAAGATTTTTGGCCTAACTGGATAAACATGCATGAACTCAGTACCAATGCAGTGCTAAAGAAATATAAACTTGAAAACTGGATAAGTCATGGACGAAGAATTATGCATTTTTGAAAGGCCTGCATGTTGTAATATACAATTAACTTCCCTCAGAAACCCGTCGTGGCAGATGTGGTGAACATGCAAACTGTCAGGCCTTGCTGCTTCGCTCCATGGGTTTTGATGTTCGTCATGTCACTGATTGGACAGATCATGTATGGGTGGAAGTTTATTCTTATCAGGAGCAGAAATGGGTTACTCGTGATAGAGATTACTTTAGCCGTGAGAGGGAAGGAAAGAAATTGAGTTATATGGTGGCAGTATCTAATGAAGAGGTATACCAGTATATGTTGCATTTATTGCAGTGAAAAGAAATTAGTAATGTTGCACTTTTTGTAATAGTAACTTAATCCCTTCTCTCCGGAGGTCTCTCTCCTCACTGTCTGTTACACAATTCTTATGATGTTAGTTCAGAGAATTAGCATTGGACTAAGTTTTAACCCTCTAACTGATATTTTTCTTTGTTCTCATCACTTGTCTGCTTGATTTTGTATCGGCATTGTTAGGAGAAATTCTGTCTTGATCACCAATGAGAGTTAAAAGGTGAATTAAACTGATGAACAGAATGTTCAACTTAGAATCAGCAGTTTTTACTGTTACATGTTTTGAATTTAATTTTGCTGCAGGAGTGTCATGGTTTTCATTATTTTAAGCTTTTAGTTTTCTTTTCTACACATTGTTGTTACTTTTCAGTGTACAATAAATTGCAAATTCTGATTCTTTTCCCCCCTTCAGACTGTGGATGTGACATGGAGATATTCAACCAAACAGAATGAAGTCATGCAGCGAAGATTACATGTCAGCGAGGAATGGCTGGCAAGAGCATTAGCATTTCTAAATTACCAGGTCGGTTGCTCCTTTCAACCATCTTGCTGGGAATAATCACTACAAGGCTGTGACTAGCACAAAATTTTCCATGTCTTACCAAATTTGGACCATCAGGGCCTGTGCCTTGTCAGTCAACTCAGAGTGAAGCTTCAATTAAACTAAGGGAATTGTTCATCAACTGTGTACTTACCCCTTCCCTAATCCAAGATTAAAACTACTCGTTATCAGTTGACTATGGTGGGGTTAGGGGAGGGGTTGGTGCCCAGTGCTCAGAAACAGACATGGATGTACTTTTGACAGGTCAAATGTGAACTGACCAATCACAATAAAGCTTAACACACACACAAACAAAAAAAATATTCCTCAATTTCATAAATGTTTCTGATGTTGATAGTTATCTTACAAAAAATATCTTTTAACCTAATAAATAGTTACTTTTCTGACTCATGGATATTAAACATGGCTATAATCACTGTTTCAATATTGTCTGTTTATAATTTTTATAGAAGCAACAAAAACTCTCCCCTGCAAGGCGTGAAACACTCAGGGAACGTTCAGCTCTGGAATTGGCTGAGTTCCTTTCAAACTATCAGAAACAACTTGAACCCAAGGTAAATTAAACTATTCTTTCTGTGTGACATATTTCTTTATCAAAGATAGGGCTCCATTCCACAAACACAAGTTTTGATCTCACCAGAACAATGTTTTCCCAGTTTGTAGCTGTTGCTTCTGTTCAACCCTTCACGTCCCAACATCAGTATGCATATTCTCCATACTGTTCTCTAAACATTTCCCAATGGGCTGACAAGGAGAATTTGTTTTACTATCAAGAGCTACTTTAGTTGCTGATCATTTCCTTAATTCTCACAACATGAGCTAATGGATATGGCGCTATAGAAATCCTTCATTGTTGTTATTGTTATTATTTTGCTTGTAAATGGGATTATAACCTTTTTGTTCAGAGTGAGATCCTTTGCTTTTTTGTCTTTGATTCTTTTTAACTCTTATGAACAGCTTTAGAGTTCTTTTTTAACTGTCTTTTGTTTTACTTTACGTTACAGCACACGCCTTATACATTTACACCCACTGATGAAGAAGTCAACAGCAAAAGGTAACTTTTAACCTTATATAAACATGATTTACATTTTAAGGAATTTTTCTTGAACTCTTTGATCTGATTATTTAAACAAAGTTTGCCTTTTTTTTAAAAAAAAAACTGCATCCTATTCAATCCTTGATTTAGCTGGACCTTTTATCTGTACATTTATTTTTGTGAACAGTGTCAAGAAGGCTGAAAGCTTACAGTAGAAGGACATTTATTTACCACTTTAACTCCCATAAGTGACCAAGACAGAATTTCTCCTTACAATATCAATGCAATATCAATCAGATAAATGATGAGAATAAAGAAAAATATCAATTTGGGGATAATTAGTTGATTCAATACAAAATTCTCTGAACTAACATTAAAAGAACTGTATGGTTGACAGTAAGGAGAATTACAAATTTGATCTGGGAGTTAAAGGGTTAATTAATTCAACCCTCCTATGGAGAAAGCCTGAAGTTCACTGATTGTGTAAAACTGTGGTTTGGGTTAGAACTCCTGTAAATAACTGGCCCTTTGCATTTAATTTAGTTACCTCTGAAAAAAAGATTTTGTAATTCTTCTTGCTTCCTTCTGTAAATTCTCTTCTACATTAGTTCATAGAATTTGGTGTTTTATCAAAATAACACCCTTAAGCTAATAACTTAGTATTTCTTTGCATTTTCTTTTTTCCCAAAAATTTGTTTCTCTGCATACATGAACCAACTTTTACTCTCAATTTTTTCCCTAAGTCCTCAATTACTGAAAAATTTATCGACACATTCATAAGTGTCAGCTGGATGATGTACCCATCATCTTCTTTCCTGATGTGAACAATGTCACCCAGGATTGTTTATCTCCAGGCATGCTTTGGTAAAACCCTTAGAGAACATGAAACTGACTGAGAATCTAAATTATGAATTTTCCATTTTAAGGTTACAGGTGCAGTATTGTTGTGCAAGTGACAAATACCGCAGGGGACCCAAAATGGAGACATTCTTGCAAGGTTGGAAGTCTGGGGCAGCAGCTGTGAAGTCAGTCTTCAGGAAATATGAACATGATTGGACAACAGTGAGTTTAATATCATTTTTGTTGCATGAGAAATGCAGGTGTTATAGTCCACTTACAAGCAGAGTGACAGAATCTAACTTGAAGAATCTCCCCTTTTACTCTCTTTACTCCTACTTATCTTCCTGTCAATCATCACCCTTCTTTCTGCCTCTGTCTTCTTCGCATTTCTTTTTTATTTTCTTTCCTCCCTTCCTCTTTCTCCTTCTCTTCATGTTGTTACTTTATGCACTCCTCCTTCTTCCCCTATTGCTCTTCTGGCTACTTTACTACCTCTTCCTGTATTTGTTTCTGCTCCAAAAGCTTTTCCTCTTTTTCTTCTCCTCCTCCTCTTTCCCCTGCCCTAATACTTCTCCATGTTTTCATCTCCATCTGTGCCCCCTCTGTACCCCTCTGTACCCCTTCTGTATCCCTTCTGTACCCCTTCTGTATCCCTTCTGTACCCCATCTTTAACCCTTCTGTACCCCATCTTTACCCCTTCTGTACCCCATCTTTACCCCTTCTGTAACCCATCTTTACCCCTTCTGTCCCTTATCTTTACCCCTTCTGTACCCCTTCTGTACCCCTTATATTCTTTTTCTTGCTTTATACTATCCCTTTCCTCTTCCTCTATCTTCTCTTTTCAGCATTATCATTATCTTAAAGCAATTATTATAAAAATCCGTGCAGGTACTCAACTATCTTCGTTCTCGTGGAGTGAAAGAAGCTGATCTAACAACGTTAAGGAAAGGAAATGTAAGTAGACTAATGTAAGTGATTAGTATCTTATTTCTCGTTGCAATGTCACCCCTGAATCAAATGTCTAAGAACCAAGAATAAAGGAAGTGATCACCAAGTTAAGAAGCTCTTGTTTGTTAAACAAAGTCTCCTTGTTAGGAATAAGCTTTAGAACCTTTTCAGTCCATATGACAAAACTTTGATCAAGATCTTACTCAACATTTGTTAATGTGGATATAAGACATTGTACCCAAGATCTCATTTTTTTTATATTTTTGTATGATCTGTGAAAAGAATCTTTTCCAGGGTTTATCTTCAAATTAGATTTTCCATGATATTTCCCTAGAGCTAGGTTGAACTTGGAAGTAGTTAAGGATAGGATTAGGAAGGAGCAGATTATAATCGATTGAATGTAATCATTAGAATGAAATAATTATGTGAACTGAGACCTATGACAGATTTTAATTTAATCAAGTTTATACTATATTGTAGGAAAAGAATTTTAGTGAATTAAAATTTATATTATTTGCTTATTTATTTCTCATAATTACCAAGCAAGTGCATGAAGAGGTGAGGGAAATGTTTTCGTATTTTTTTTTTTTACAGGCCTTCCTCTCTCGTCTTCCTTCTTCGCCAACTGGTTTGGTTTCATGGGCAATGGATTTCTCTACCTCTGGTTTGGTGATCGACACTATCACCATAATAACTCATTGTGTGACAATGGAAAGTGGAAAGGTAGACTGGAAACTAGAGGGAGATGATGACGTCGTAGAGAATCTGAGCTTCAGCAGTCAGCGTGGTATGTGTTATTTACTGTCAAACTCGGAAAACCATGAGCACCTGAGATACATGTATGGTTGGAATGTTTATTTTGTCTTGTATGTCACAGCTGTTTCTTAATATATTCTTGAGCTATGTCAAATGCAGAATTCTGTGAACTTACACCTTGTGGAAATGTTAATCATTAAGTTTGTTGAAATTAATAATTATTTGACTCACTGCTAAATTATTAATGCAAAATATTCAATTGGAGTTGTCTTTTGAGAACACCAAATGTTTCCATCATTTCCTTGGAAATGGTATCTAAAAGTATGCAATAATGATTCAACAGGTTGTGATCTTTTTTGACGTGGAAAGTTATCATGCCAATGAAATAGCTTCTTATGAACATCCATAATTTTAGCGTAAGGTGCCCATACCTCATGAGTGAGTTTAGTTTCCCCCTGTAAATTGCAATCAGCTCATCAAATTTTACTGATCTGAAAAGTCTAATAAACGATACCTCAGTTGCAGAGCTCCCGAAATTTTTTTTATGTTCTTGAGCAAATTGAAAAATATTCAAATGCCTTTTTAGCGACTTAGTATGTTCCATTAAGTTTGCTTTTGTTTGTTTATTATGATTTCTAGGTCACAAATCACACACAACTTCATCCCTCAGAGGCTGCAAGACTCTCAAACTGACAGCTGTCCTCAGCGGAGGAAGAGGCAAGTTGGCTTGGAAACATGCTCAGCTTTGCAGCCAGCCAATTGACAGCGAGGGAGACTCTTCCTTAGATATTGCTGTTACACTAAAGGAGTCAACAGCTTAGGATGTGTGTAACAAATTTTAAAACGAGTAGTCTTAAGGCCACTGAGCCTCTGTAATTTTACCATAAATTATACAGTACCATCTAGTTGCGATTTTGAAGGTATGAAGCCATTTTACTACTTTCAGGGTCGGCCTTAGTAAGCTAGAGGAAGGAAATATTTATTGTGGTTTTCACATTTCAGCGGGGTAAATAAGTCAAATAGCTCTAATTTATATGTAATAGTATAGTTTGATCGTCCGGGTGAGTGTAGTCCTGAGAAGGACTGTTGTCGGTAATGGTGACTGACGTTTCGACAACCTGAGCGGAAGTCGTCGTCAGAGTCAAGTGAAAGGTTGTTGTCAGTCGAATGTACTTAGTCCGGCTTGTGTAAACTGATTGGTCAGTTTTGCCGTGATATTATTGGCTGTAAGACCCAAGTGGCGTAGGTCAGTCGTGATTGGTCGGTTTGGATCCGTTAGTGAAGTTAGGTCGTTCTGTTCGGTTCGTTTGTAATCTTAATTACATTACAACGTTAATTACATTACGTTAATTACACCCGGACGATCAAACTACACTATTACTTGTTACCACCGGATTCAAACCATTTACAGCTATAATTTAATAAGCTGATTTAAATAGAAAAATTGTTGATATTGACAAAATGATGTTGTGGATACATTTGGGATTGTTAGCAGGCTAACTTACAGAACGAACAAATTTTTATAAGCAGATTTATTTTTCGGGATTTTATCAGTTATATAGGTATTGGCGGATATTCATTCAAATGTTTGTTATGAATTTTTTTCTCGGTCTGAGAAAGCGGAATTGCTTTGTTTATTGTACAAAGCGGCATTTCTTAGATAAGGTAATAACTTATTTGTAAATGGAAAAGGATGCAGTATGTGAATTCAAAAGTGAACGAATTTTGAGGGAGTTAAAACGGATTTAGTTATCAACTGCAAATTGTAATGTTTTTTAAGGAGATCAATGATTGTAGGAATTTTCTATAAATATTCTCCCGAAATGTTTTAATTCTTATCAGCTTTGCATTGTAATAAGCAAGTACGAGGTATAAATAAAGGTATAATAAACGTTGATTTTGTTCTGTGGTTTCATCTTGCAAGCATGTTCATGGTATTGATACGCATGTTCTTTATACAGCCAGCCGCTGCCTCCTGGACTCTTTCATCTTCTGAGCCCGTCAGTGCCAGTAAAGTCTGATGGGATCACATAAGGAGAAAGGATTATTTTAGAATTAAGCACGTGTACAATGATGTTCTACATAAAGTACTATGAAACACACAGGCCTGAAGAACGTTCCTGAGTTGAATACGAGGAATTGTTAATTAACCGTGAAAATTCCTGATCGGGCATTTACCAATGAGATAAAGGGAGTAAGTTCCTAAAGAAACTGTGGTGCTGCGTCAGTGGGAGAGTATAACAGGGTAATTTAGTGTTATCAACTGAGTTGAAAACGTAAACCTTTCGAGCGTTAGCCCTTCGTCAGAGCGATACATGACAAAGGACTAACGCTCGAAACGTCAGCCTCTAAACTCTTAACAGTGGCCAATATACGTTTTCAACTCAATTGATAACACTTAATTGAACAATGAGAGACTTGTATGCTGTAACGTGGTCTAAAGTTTCCTTTTTTTACGTCGCATGAAATGCGAAATTAGACTGCAACGTTAATTAAGGTGTTAGAGACGTGAAAATGCCATACTATTGGTTGAACAGTGACAAACCCTGTAAAATACAAAAATTTGCTTTACCTTCAGTGCGTCATGTTGATGAATAATAAAACAGTTATACGGGTCACGTGACAGTCTTTCCAGCGCGCAAGCGATCGCTCGCTTTACCGCTACGTCAGAGGATCGTTTGAGGCTGTCAGCCAGAGGAACGACCGCTGATGAGAAGGACTTCACATTCTTGTCCAATCCACTGCAACTGAAAGAGTGCCAAACAAGACTACTTATCAACCCTACTTTTACCAATGATGCCTTTCGGTTGGTGACTGATTGAAAATGTCGCAGTCTCATCGCTTGTCACGTTTGTCACGCTTGTCACACTTTCCGTCTCGGTGTTGTGTGACCAAGAATGTCACTCTGTGCTTTGTTTGTTACCACTTACGTTGCTATCGCCTCTGCCACCCATTGCTTTAACTCTTCGTCTTTCTGAAAGGTAAGGATCCTAAAAATTATTCCAGCGATAATTAAGGGTCATGATCGATTGCTATACTGCAGTCTTCGTCAAGTAATTCGGTCGAAGATTATGCGCCGCTATTTAAATGGCTAGTTTTCATTGACACCTTTCTCCTCAGCGCAGAGTAAGAAAACGGCTAAGGATGGGTAGACCCTCTCTTCCTAGACCAAACCCTCTTTGCTTTGTCAAAGGGGCAGCTCTCGTGCGATTTTTATGCAGAATTTATTGTCAAAGGAAGACACGAAAAAAAGCGGAATCCGCAGTCTATTGACGGCTAAACCTTTATATACTGACCGTGTACACCAGTGATACGAGAAGAGGTACCACTTCGTAATCTGTCAGGATGGACAAGTTCTCTCGATCTCTGCCAATGCTGATTATTGCTTTGTTTACACTTATTAGCACCTGAGGGAGGAAAAATACTTTTACTTTTCCAAAAAAGACTGATTAAAAATATCTTAGGTTAGAGTGAATTTTTAACAAGATTTAGCCCTGGTTGGGACTATCTTAGCGAGTTCCTGGCAGAAAAATTAATCCTAGGGTCCGAGTGTATTTTAAAATGAATACCGATCAATTACCTCCTTATCGTCGGATCTCAGTAGACTGGTAATGAGTTCTAGACCTCCGACGAATGAGCGCACCATTTCTGCTGACTCCTAGAGGACAGATAAGGACATGTTAACCATTGAGGAGACATATTGTTTCGTAATTCATGCGTTGGGCCATGAAAAAAATGCCGCTGACTCCAAAAAACAATTTTCCTACAATTCTGTTTCCATGGGTTTTAGAGGTAGCTGCAGTGTTTGGGAGTGAAATTTCAGCAGTATTGAATTTTATCAAATTTCAATTCTCAATCGCGGGTGAAAAGTAAAGAACTTTGAGCCCATTGAATCGAGGGAAATTATTGAACAAGCTCTCGCGAGAAAAACCTGGTATGAACAATTCATATTGAATTCAGGTTGCATTTGATTGGTTGAGTATGGACAAAACAAACCAATTACAGAACGTGGAATATCAGAGAAAAATTCCTCATCACGATGGACTCTCAAGCTAACTATTAATAAACGACTCTGTCTAACCTCTTTTTTCACAACACACTCACTGATCGCCTCTGCCGCAGCTGCTACAACCTGGGAAAACAAATCCTCTTTGTCAGTATTATAGGAATGTCTAGAGAAGAGAACAAAGAATACGGATATTGATGTTGCATGCAAACATCGCATAGATACTGTTATTGTCGGTTACTGTGTGAAATTAAAAGAAGATACGTTGTGCGAGAAAGCTCTGGGAGTAAATCGATTGATTTGCAAAGATAAAAAAGATGGCAATCGGCAGGTAGGTCCGTAGCTTATTAACGGTCTTTATTTTTAGATTCTAAACAGTAAAACTCAACCAATTACGTCTGAGTCGGGAAACTTCAATAAGGACCAAAGAAGCCGTAATCCGTCTGTTTGAAGAATTGTACTGCAACAAAGTTACAAAATATATTAGTCAAGAGAAACCAAAAATGACTACATGAAACTGGAATGAAAATTGAGGTAACACGGCTTTTAACAACAGCAACAATAACTTACAAACCTTCTACAGGATTCCTCTTTAGCACAAATCGCGAGGAGCCTGGTAGCGTTAATTTGTACGGCACGTTCCGTGATGCTCAGCGCTCGCACAACAACTGGGATGACTTTATCCTCTTTGAGTGTCAGAACTGTCCGTTTACTGTGCGCAAACTCGTGCATAGCACCCATAGTATTAGCCAAGACCTGGTGAGTTAAAAAGAGGTGTCAGAGTTCTTTACAAGTGAACGAAAAAAGGAATCCTACCAAGCATTGGTGCACTGTTTATATGAGTTACTCCGCTCCATGATTGGTCACTAAAATTTCGCGTCATTCTCTCAACCAATCAGTAGCTGTATGATATTTTCCTCTGTTGTGATTGGCTCTTGTAAAAATAAATAAATCACAATTTTGATGCAGTGATATTCAATAATATGACTTTTCAACTATCACAATATTTTGTACCTCGTTAGTTTGCTCTGGAGTCTTCAACAATAGGATCAAAGCTTTGACTGCACCAAATTGCTCAAGCCTGAGATCGAAAAAAATTAATAGTATCAAAAGAAAACACCTCTTACTGAGGGGAATTTGATGTCAGTTCTTTTAATAAAAGCGTAACGTGACCTTTAACTGTTTTTTATTTGGGAATTTTTTTTCAGTTATTCTGGTTATGCGCTCCGAGTAAAATAAAAGCTTAAGAGGGCTCAATAATTGATACTTTGAAAATAAACTTGGAAATACACAGTAAAAAAATTCCACATGCAACGATCGGATGCTTATGGCAGCTCAAATGGCAGAGCAGCCTGCTACGAAATTGGAATTGACTGGAGTTCGATTCCTCACATAAGAGGACTGAGATTTTTTGTTTGCACTTCGGTTCGTTTCCTGTCCATTGCAAAAATGAATTCCTCTTTCTGTGTCTTCCTTTACCTTCTGACGTTGTTTTTGTTCAATGCACACTTCCAAAGGGCGCCGACCGTGGCCGCAAGGAGTTGCGTGTTCTCAGAGGACCTGGATCCCATCGTTATTTGGACGAGCAGTTCCAGGCCACCAAAGCGGAAAATCAGTTCGCGAGTGGAATCATCTTCGGCGCACTATAAAATGGGAAAGTTAAAGGAAAATCATGTTTTGACATTAGACTGAGTCCAAAAGTTTCAGCAGCTTGTGTAGTATAATCGTCTTGCTTTAAGGTGTAGAGAAAAAACTATTGGTGACTCAAGTTTTGACAACCTAAGCAGAAGTCATTTGTCGGAGTCGGAAAGCAATGGTTGGTTAGTTCATGATGGTTTGACGAGGCTGATTGGTCATTAATTGGCTAACTTTCGTATCCTTATCCGTCTCTAGAACACTAGATTTATCAAAGAAAAATACTGATTTGACAAACCTTGAACAAAGCATTGGCACATAGAGTCTGCAAAGCTGTGTCGCCCTTTTTCAGGTGCTTAACAATCGCCTCCACCATCCCCTCCCTGCGGATACCATCACGAAAAGTGGGCTGAAGAAGATCAAAGAAAATCCTTAACGCTGCAGTAACTCTGTGATGACATCAAAAGGGTCATAAATAAGTCATTTATCAGCGGCAGGAAAGTCGTCATGCTTGCCACGTTTATTTCGACCCATAGTATGTCATTGCGGCCCCCTTAAACCGACGCTAGACTGTTTAAAAATCCTTTCAACGATATGCATAACTACAGATTAGTTGCTTGCACACATGCTGAATTGAACGCTAGTTCGTCGTATTTAACCCCCAGAATTTTCACTGGTAAAAATTTGTAGTTTTCACGAATACTCCCAAGAGAGTAAAGTGCTTCGTTAAAGAACAAAGTATAGCGACTCCAATCGGTCTCGAACCCAGACCTCTACTCTGAAGGCCAAAACACTCACTGACAGGTCACCAGGTCTCCTGCAAATGTCCTTACTTGTCTCAATAGCTGGAAGCTCGAGACATTTTCCCCATGCCAAGTAACTGAACCAATTGCAACATTACATTGTTACCCATCCTTTATTTCGTACCTCGCTAGCACATTCCATAAGAATTCCCATGGTGGGTAAAATGACATCATCCGTCCCGCTGACCAATAGGGAGGCGAGGATGGGCACGGCACCGGCCAAACGGATGGCTTGAATATTTTTAGGGCTTCTGCTGCAGCTCCACAAAGCCATGCATGCATTGTGGGTAAGCCCGAAGTTGCTGTCTACTTTCGATGGGAGCCTAGTGCGTTTCCTGTTTTCTGGTTGAATCATGTTCACCTGAAACAGGCATGACCACAGAAAAGCTTTTAAATAAACTTTTCATGACTATTTTTTTATTAAATTTTCGTCAAATGAAAGACGACGACAGAGATTTTAACAATCAGAACACTTAATAGCCGCGTTTGTTGTCGCCCGCGAGGCAGTTTGTTGGGTTATACTTCGAGTTCTCGTTGTCTCTTAGTGGTACTTTCCCTTCTTCTGATTGGCCGTTGTGGAGGGGAACAGGGCGCGGAAGCCCGGGAGAACAGAGAGCGGGAATGTTAAGTTTTGGCACAATTCAAAAGAGGCGGGAGAACGTGGTACGGGAAGCGGGAGACTCTGACTCCTCTGTTCCCCCCCCCCCCCCTCCCCCCACTGATTACTTCAGTTTTGGTTTTACTATGGTTTTACTTAATTCAATCAGAAAGAACTCAACTTCGAATGTCGTTGATTTAAGGTCCCTCCTCTAGGAGAGGTTCCAATCTCTAACACTTTTAAACATATGCTGGATCCTTTGATGTTGAAATTGTACAGAAAAACATCTCTCACCAAATGTTTTATCCCTCTGCCACGCCGAATAGCTCTGTAAGCCAATCGGAATGTAACCACGTGACTAAGAGTTTCAGCAGCGAGGGACTGGATCTCTTTCGAGTCTTGTCGAAGGCAATCGATAAGCTGCTGAATGCCTGAAAAGAACAGAAAAGAAATGCTATGAAACGCATATCATAAAAAAAAATCCTTCTATTGAGATAATTCCTCCGCTTGAGGTTTACACCTCGCTACATGTTAAGAAAAACTATCTAATCATTTTATCCACGCCATTACAGAAATAAAAGACAAAGCCAGGTCTTTTTGGCGGGAAAACAGGGTAACAAACCCATGAGAACTCAAAGCCCGGGTACGCATTTGAAGATTTCAGAGCGCGGGAAATCATGCGACCGGTACGAATCGCGGGAAATCAAGCCACCCACCAGCTGGAAGCGCCGGAAAACTGTATGTAACCAGTTGTGAACCGAGTTGAGCGCGGGAAAGTGAAGAGACCGATGTAAGAAACTGGTATAAAGTGTTGATTTGCAATTATCCCAGGCGTCATTGATATATCAACGATGACTTCAACAAGAACGTTCCAACGAGAAAAACCTTAATTAGTAAAACAAAAGCTCAGCACGTGAATTTGGAAGTTTATACATTTCGTGGTCGTCTTGTACAAAATAAGTATTTGAAATTACCATATCTTGTGTAGCATGAGAATGGGAACCCCCTACGAACAATCGGTAGTTCGAGTTTTCGTTGGAACAAACGCAAAGCTACCTTCGCTAGTTTAGCTGAAGGGAAAGTCTGGGGAGTATTTGACGGGAAACTCTTCGAGTAACTGTGAATTTCTCAAGGAAAAAGTAAGTTGTTGTAAACGCTTAAGCTCTGTTGTGAGTTCAACCTTGTTTCTAGCGCTTCGCAGGGGTTTTTTGATCTTTAAGTCGTGTTGGTATTTAATCACATCTAGTACTAATTAGTATTAACTAAGAAAAGACATAAGCATTGCTTTTCAAAGTAAACTAACTCATAAGCAGTCTTCGTAGCAGACCCGATTAAGAGCGGAATGGGTCGATTTTGTGTCAAATTCTCTATCCTTACTCTTGTTATTATGATAATAACAGCTCAGTCACACCTTCATTCGATTAAAAACATTTTTACCACTTAACAAAATAACCGAGATACTACGCACCCTCTCATTGGTCAAAAGCCTTTCGGGTACCCACAGCAGAGCTATTTTAGGAAAGCAAGATATCGCACACCCAATGGCGATTATTAATGAACGGTCCCTGAAATAACCTTTTCTTACGTCTACACTAAAGTATCGTGTAATAATTAATCTTTTCTAAATATTTCTTACATTTCATGCGCATAGTTTTGGGCAGATAGTCACAATATTTTACCTCCCAGACGACAAATCTCAGTATTTATCCTCTTAGTATTCGTTATCACTCTTAGTATTTTGAGAGAACCAACCTAAAAGACAAAATCACCGACATGCTTGTATTATTGACACTTCAGCACCTACGTGATTTTTTGTTAGGATTGGATCCGTCCTCCAAATTAAAGTATTTCAATTATTTTTCCTTCTATGCATATTTTTCCTATGTATTCAGCTCAAGTTGACGCCTTTTTGCTGCACAAGTCAGTGTCGGTTAACTGGCTACTTCGTGATACGAGTTATTCTGTCTGAATATTGCGAGGAAGAAGCACCAAATTTTTATTACGTATGTGAAACTATGAAGTGTCTGGGCACCCACATATCTAACGTTTCTCCTCCAGCTTTCTCTAACCGTTCAAAATGGTTAGGAACTTTTGCAGTTCTACTTACTTTTGGGGCGTATGGAGCTGCTAAAGCAAGGCTTTCCCCTTTTCCTTTAAACTAATGTGTTAATAAATCCAAAATGAAAGAAACAATTCCCAGTCCCCATTTCAAGAATTCATCACCCTTGATCTAATTTTCGATTTACCCCTTAAGGATACAAGTTAGGTAGGACACAAAATGTACAAATCATACCACACAGCGCCAGTAATCTGTTTTTAGAATGTTAAGGAGGATAGTGATTCCACCGAGATCCAGAATGGCCAACTGACTTGATTCCTGTTCCAGGCTAAGATCGCGAAGGGCGCATAGCGCTATCACTGTAGCTGTTGGGTTCCCGAGCTTAAAATAACACGTATGTTTTATTTGGGTTTAAACCAAAAATGATTCTATTTTGTAGGATTAAATACTCCTAAACGACACGAATCTATCAGAAGCGAGTGATAATGAATTGAATGGAAGCTGATTGTGATGGGAATTAGATGAAAAATTGATGACACTTCCTTCAGGCGTGAAATCTAAAACCAAAGCTCTTTGATTGAACTAAAATAATCACGCCATCCCTTTAACCAATCAAAGCGGACTAAAACCAATTCAAACTTGATCGCGCGCCTTTTCCCGCGCTTTCTTTGAGTTATCATTGGCTCTCTATAATGTTTTTTCTTTGCTCTAATTGGCCATCGTTGTCACTTTGTTCTCGACTTAATGACACTCATTTGATCAGTGTTCTAATAGTTATTGTTTCTCCAGCTCTTACTTAAGGATGTCTTCAATATCAAAAGGTTTACGTAGCAGTTGAACTTACCTTCAAAAATTTGATTAGTTTGTGAATGTCCCAATACTCCGTAGTTAGTTCAGGTTTTACCTTTCAAATCCAAACACAGAAAATTTGTCAGTTAAAACAGATCATAAGCCTTGGACACTGCTGCAGTAAAATGTAAAAATCCTTAGCTGCACTCTTATTTTTCAAACTCCTATTACATAGTCGTGGTTTTCACCAACTTCTCAAAACTAACCTTAGAGTAAATTTATAGTGATCAGTAACGAGAATTTATGATTTCATGATTTACCTTTCTTGACAACTCCTCATCTTCTTCACTGTCGCAACTACTTGACGACGATTCACTCTGGTACTTGTCAGCGGCATTCCTGAATGAGCTTCTGTGCTGTATACTTCTTGTTTTACCACTGGAATTGGATACAGAAAAATAGCTTCATATACAAAAGGTTTTTTAGAGATATTACGTTTATCAGTAGAGTTTGACAACTAAATTTCTGATCATCTGGTGATAGCAATGAAAACGCACCCGACAGAAATCTTGTCCTTTGTTCTGTTCTTGGCATTGTTCTTTCGTTCTTGAGCACTATAGACAACAAAGATACCAGTACGTTTTTAAAGCCATTTAAGTCTGAAAAGTTTGAACAACTTAAAAAAAGAAAAAAAATTGCAGAAAAATGTTGTTATAGTTAAAAAAAAAAAAAGAAAAAAAATGGGGAGGGAGCGAAGAAAAAACTTCATTCTTCTGTATGATCCTTTCCAGGAGCAATATTTGCTTCTTGGGCCGTCGCTTAACCATTTAACCCCTAAGAGTGACCAGCATTTTATTTTTCATTCAATGTCACCCCAGAATCAAACATTGAGGTCAGGAGAATAAAGGAGATGATCACCAACTTAAGAAGCTCTTGATTGTTTAACAAATTCTCCTTGTGAGCGTCTAGGGAAATGTGTAGAGAAGAATATGGAGAATTTGCATATTAATCTCGTACCCAGATCCCATCATGTTACTGTAACTTGCATGCACAACCGCTTGGCCGTAAAAGGTCTGGGTACGAGATCAGGTTAACACATCTAGAGTAGGGATTGTGTGACTACATACAGATAACAGCTACAATTTACCTTCGGCTCTCATCAAAAAGATTCATGTGATTGGTTTTCCATAGTGTCTTGTAAGTCTTCTCTCGTGATGGTTTAAAATCAAGTTTTTCTCCTCCGTTTTTCCTAGGAGACTGTTCACGTCTTCTAGAGTCTCTCTTCCGTTCTTGCTTCTTAGAACTTGCTACTTCTGGTCGGTCTGACCTCTTAGAGGTCTGGGGAGAAGTCTTTTGATTGGCATTTTTCTCTTGTGATTTGCTAAAGATGGAAGTAGTAAAACGATAATTTTCGAGTCGCATGTAATATAATGATCAGTGCTCTGATCATTATCTTTAAATATCCCTGAAGATTTTCATACAAATATTTGGTACTTGTGATCTAGAGCCAGGCCTTAATGAATCAGCTGTGAAAATATCTATTAATCACTGTTTAAAAGTGTATATTACAGAGCTTATTTAAGAACAATAACTCAGAGGGAGAGAGAGAGAGGTTGAGACCTAAATAACAGGACAATAGATAACCCTTTACGTATGGGTACGTACGGAAGGTCCTCGCGCCTTAGAACACACTTCAAGAGCACTTTTTTTTATCGAGGCTAACGTTTAAATTCCTTAATCGGAAAATCTTCTTAAATTGTGAAACCTTTCCCACGCGAATATTTGTTTAAATGGATATATGTGCGATATGAGTTTGATGTAATAGAACGCTTCAGGGTGTAAGAGCGCATTCCCCCCCCCCCCACTTTCCTTCCCATCAGACGCGCAGCTTCAAGCCCTTTACCGGATCGTGTTTCCTTATAACGTGTTCAACTGATTAAGCAAGTATATCGCAAGGGTGGGGGAAAAAAAAAATCTACCGTTGGTCAGCGGTTTTCCTGTCGTTCTCCTTTGTTTCCAGTTCTTCTTCATTTTTATTTAATTCTGCGTCATTGTCTCCTTTTGCTTGTGGTGGGTGTTCCTCTCCATCTAGACCTGTCCTTTCGTCCTCAGAATACTCTTGTCCCTCCACCTCACGTGAAAGTTTTTCCTTCAACAACAACAAATCGCTTGATAACTAAGATACTACGTGCACACCGGTCGGTCACAAACCTATCGCTTATTGGGCCGTGTTAGCACACTGTAAAATACATTTCTTACAATTAAAGGGGTACACCACACTTTGAATCGATTATCTACTATATTATTTAGTAGAAAAAGTGAGTAAATCCTTTCGCATCAGCCTGATATTTGTAGACTTTTCTCTTGTACTTCACAGATTATTCCATTATTAAACTGTTCAGTTTATGCCTTATCTCATTGTTCATCAAATTTTTTTAACAAACTTTTCAATACTTACCACATGATCTTCAATATTGTCACTGTTTTTTTCTTCTTGCACCTGATTGGTCAGACCTTCACGGGATATTGCCGGTGACGTCATATTTGAGTGGTCTGGGAACACAATTGGACTTGTAGACCGATTACAGGTGGCTGTAGATGTCCTTTCTGGCCAGTCATAAAGTGGGTCCGTGCCTGTGGTGCACAAAGCAGTCAAACGCCCAGACGAGGAGGGACTGTAAATGACCTGTGGGGGGGACACCGAGTCACTCGCTCCCTCAGGTGTCAGTGAGCCTCGTCCTGATGTTGAGGAGGTATTGGCTGAGCCTGTTTGCTGCCGAAGTTCGGTAAGTTCTGCCTGTTGCTTTTCTACTAAATCTTCCAGGCTATAAAACCACAGAGAAAGAAAACGACCATTATGCAGAGGGTCTTATTGAGATGATGGCTTTTACAGCTAAGGGTTAAAATGTTGGCCAATTTACGGCTAACTGTTAATACCTTTTCATTGTCGTCAACAGATTTTTTTCTTAAAGTTTTTTCATTTCTACAACTAACGGTTAAAATTTACCAAATTTTACGCCATACGGCTAAACTTTTGGTTGTTTTGCGGATAACGGTTAACCCCATTGAGACCCTCCATGAATTTAGAATTTATTTATTTTGTGATAAAGAATATGAAGGGAAACTCCCTAACTACCTTATATTCCCCACCCCCAGGGGATACCCAGTCAACTTCCGTAGTTTATATCAAGAGTATGCTCCGGGGGAGGGGTGAGGGGAAAGGGACAATGATAACTTTAGAACACACTGACGAATTACAAGAAATATGGTACCCTTGCATGTACGTTTTACCTCAAAACCACAAATTGTAGTTTAAGAACATTCACCCCTACTATAAGTCATTAATTTTGCTTTTACAAGAAATTGAGAGCATGTATTCAATTCATTTTCGTAAAACGATGCAGATGCCTTATCAATGAATCAATTCTCGATCCCAAAACTTCTCTCTGCTACGCATGCGCAAACATTATACTCGAGGCTCCTGAGTTAAAAATGCATAAGACCGGGGAAGAGATTGTCTTGAAAACGATCACTCATGCTACAAGACGTTCACACGGCACGAGTCTTGTGTGACGCTTTTCTTTCATGGGCAACCAAAATTTGCACACACTCCCTAAATAAACATTAGGTGCTAATGTCCTTTCCGCTGAAATGGATTTTCTTCAGTGAACACCTCGCAGCGATGAACTCAATTAAAAATATTCTCGTTAGATTTAGTCACCCTCTTGTTCCTCCTTATCAATTTTTTTAAAAAAAAATTGATTCGCACGATCATTTTTATGCCTCGAAAATTTTCGCAAAATGTTTTTCCTCATTTGCTAATGAGCGCAATGTCGCCTTTGTTTTTCATCTCATCACAAAAAGATGGAAACAATGAATTCATAATGACATGGTTATGTCTTCTTTATGGTCCTCCCACCACTCATCATGAAACTCATTTAATGTAACAAAAAAAAGCTCGGGGAAAAAGGTGAAACTTCCTTCTTAAATCTTGAGAATGATTTTCTTCCAAACTAACCTTCAAACGAATTTATAATTTAAATACATGCGAAGTTAACGACCTAAGCAATCCAATACTTGTCTAATTTTTATGACAAATGACAAAATAAGTTTCCGTAATGGTATCAAAATGATTTCGCTTTTCCCAACGCGATGTTTGCCAAGCAAGTCGTACATTTCAATTTTACTACTTATGCATAAAATAAGATCTAGTTGGAGCGGTAATTGCAGAATATTTCAAGTAAGAGAGCATGTTATCAGCTTGTGATTAGATGACATCACGACAGTCTTACAAAAGAGAACTCACCAAAATATATAGTCTTTAAAAAACGTGCGAAGGATTTGCGAAATAAGAATCAGATTCGAGAAGATCTACGTCTGTATGTAACTCACCAAAGAATCCTTCAAGGCAATAGATCACTTAGATATTAAAAATTGAACGAATTTATACGCTTTCAATATTATGGCTTGAAAAACTACTTAATTTTCGATTAGTCTAGCTTACCGTATCTTCCTTTTTCCTTTCTTCGTCGCTCTGTTCTTAAAAAATCAGCTTAAAGGCTTGTACCGAATCCTTTAGTAATTATAGATCTCTTTAACGATCGAATGCCGAGCTAAAAATTTCCTCGCCAAACGGATGTTCAAACTTCATAAATAAAGCTTGAGTTCTCTATGGCAACCTTGTAGCAACTCAGCTGTGTACATATTCAAGTTTGATGTCATGCAGCTTTCCCTCATTTGAATAAAAGTGTTTTTTATTTGTAGTCGTTGATAGTCTGGTCGACCATTGAGAAAACAGCCTGTGTGCGCATGTGCATTTCAATGTCACCTGTTGGCTTAACGGGTAACACGAGGTGATAAGCTATTGAGCATGGTTTTACTTTTTTTTTCTTTTTTTTTTTTTCTTAGCCTTGTAAAAATTTCTACACCGGGCTCTCCTAGTTTCTATCGTCTTTACACTTTTAACAGTGAATAAGAGAGATCACGAGTTCAAACTATGGATAAACATGTGTTTCTGGCGCTCACAAGGAGCAGTTTTTTTTCTCGGTTCGTTCAAAAACAAGAGAAATTCTGATCCCTCAGGCGGTAATTTCTACAGAAAAATATATCATCTCATAGTATTACTATGGTGTTTTTCCTTTTTACTTCGAAAAACAGAAAAAAAGGACTTAAAACGAAGCCCCATAAAGACACCAAAGGCGACGAGATAATTTCTAATAAAATGCCATAATAGATTTTTCTAGGTAACTTCAACCGCTGCAAGAACGTCACGAGCGCAGCTACAATCCCTTACTGAAGCGGCGACCACCGTCAAGTTTCTTACAAATGGCTAAGTGCCTTACAAAAACAATAAACAATGATTAAGAGATGGCCTGAAAAAACTCCAGCTAAGATAATTGTCCTAAGTTAAGTAGTCACAGAAAGTAAAATGAAATTTCTGGGGGAATGTACTTATATGAGTTTTGCATATTTAATTTGAACATCCTTGGAAAAAGTATAATCTTGATCCCCGAGAAAAATAACAGTTGTTATGTCTTAAACACTCAAAAAATCCATTATTTTGTCTTACAGATATCACCAATAGTGACTTTTTCTATTCAAGTGTTCATGCAATAACGACAGTTCGGTTTCATGTGCAAATTAAAACAATGTTCTCGAGAATTTGCATTTAAATGAGCAGTAGCTATCAATAATATTTACTGGCTACAAAAGCTATTCAAAGGGTCAAGTTATTCTTACGAAACATTAAAAGAAAAAGCTAAGCAAGCAAATGAATTAAATAACCAGGCATAATCACCTAAGAAAAAAAACCGTCGCATTGGATTATCAACATTAAAAATGACAATTTTTCTTGTTTCACGTCTGCGTCAACGACTGAAGTGCATCTTTCCTTGATAATCAGCCACATGTTTCCTTTTCCCGCTTCTTTTTGTGTACGCGCGCTATTTCTGTGAACAATCTTGTTTCTACTTTCGTTTTTAAGACAGGAAAGCTTTTTTCTTGAATTGATTTTCAGACTTATATAAGTTTGCATGCGCACGAATTTCTGTTAAGTGACTACCAGTTTTTAAATAAACAATCTTGAAGAACATCATCCCTGTTTGAGTGGATCCGTGTTTTATCTTCCGACTTGAAGGATGCTGATCATGAACTGAACCCTAGCATATGTTTTGCAATTTAAATTTGTAAGAACAAAATCCTCTCTTACTAGTCGAAGATAAACTAACTCCTTGCGGAGTGCAGAGCTACAACATAACATGTTTGTAGATAACAAATGTTGTTACCACAGGGTTTACACTTTATCGTTTAAAGAGCAAAGAGGCCGAAATGAAACACGACTAACATGTTTAGTTCATCTTCTATGTCAACAAAACATTTACTAGCTTGTGTGAAATGAATGTACCGTCGTTTTGCGTCGAGAATGTCTGCGATGTCTGTGCATAACTCAATTATTTTCTTCTGCCGGTCTTCCTTGTCCTTCCCCAACGTATTGAATCTTCTAACGATCCGCACAGCTTCTTCGGCTACCTGTAAGCGGCCGAGGTCATTCACTTCTTTCTCAGTTGCCATCTTTAACTTTTAATCCTGTGTATAAGAGAATTTTGTTTTAGCAATTCGTGCAGTCGAAGACAAACATCTACCTACAGTATTCTTAAACCTCCTTCCAGCGAAAAATAAAACATCAATTAAAGCAGATGGTTCTATCTCATTCGTGCATCTTAACTACACGATAAATTCAAATCATTTCGCACCCTTTTTTCTGCTTGGAAAATGTATCAATTTTCCATGAAGGACGCGTCATAAATTAAAACAACTTACGTTTGTTTCCTATTCGTCAGAAACAACCAGAAAAAACAGGGAGCCATGAATCGTTTATGGACCATATGCTTAGTATTGTTTTCGTAAACGAGACATCACTAAGGGGCTGTTTCAATATGGTGCTGAGGGCTCTTGACTAATATTTGGCGTCTCTGGACTTCGCCATTGTAATGAGTTTAATTTCACTCGCCTATATGAATTTCATTGTATGCAGTGCGTTTAATATGATACCATTCTATCTGTTCTAATGGAAAATCACTAAAATCTTACCAAAGTATTCTATGATTCTGGTTCCTGAATTAGAAGAGTCGTGTTTACAATAACACACCGCAGAGATTTTAAAACATATTGTTAATTGCTTGAGGCCAATGCTAATTTAAGAATGTAATTTTCAACAAATGTTACGAGTTTCACAAAACATTTAAGCATACATTACCTCCATATATATATATATATATATATATTTTTCCTGAACTGAGATGTGCACGAAAAATTAAAACATTTTCAACAGGTTGATATATTCACCTACATTTTCATGGCACCTGCAAAATGAGCCTTAAATTGCAACGCGACCCTTCGAAATTTGTCTATTTACTTTTAACACCTTTTTACTGCAAAGATAATTGCTTCTAACAGCGCATCATTCCAAGAATGAATTAATAATGTGACATGCATTTGTCCATTAAATCGTTGCGTGTTCATAGCGCATTTCCAAGTGAATTCGATATTTTCATTCATGACATTTCACTCTTTCAAATAAATTGTTTACAGCTCGTTAACAAAGATCTTCTCGACTATGAGTCACATGACCAAAACCAGAGTCATCAAAACAGCCAATGAGAAGCAAACTGAGTCGGACGCGGGGAAACGGAAGTAACCAACGGGTGGTTCGTTTTAGTTGAAAATTTTGCACGAGTTTTCTGAATTAATCACAAAGCGTAGAGAGGTGAAACTAAAGCAATCCTAATAACTTTTGAGACTCAATCGAAAATTACTCTGAAAATTCACTCTGAAGAGGGCATGAAGGCAAAACTACCCCGTTGAACTACTGGATATTTTTGAAAATTTTTGGTTTTCACTAGCTGATTATCAGGATGTATTTCCATAGTAAAATATCCTACAATTATTCAACGAAAGCGAGATAAACATTGTCCAATATTTATCGATATAAATTTTTTTTTCGAATTTCAGGGCTGCACCTCCTAGTCTCCTAGTAACCGACCAAATATTGAAAATGAAACTTTACAAAGCACTTCTATCTCAGTTTTGTTTTTCACGTGCGATACAATTTGACTTTATTCCGCTTTGTCCTGTATATAAATAACACACTCAAAAATGAGCTAACGTCTGGTAAATTTGAAACAGATCACGTCTTGTAAATGACATGACGTGTTGGCCTCCGTGTGTTGTCACTCAGGTACGATATACTATAATATGTATTCAATGCTGGCTGTTCCTATCAGTCATAATCAATTGTTTATAAAATGTATTGTCCTTAGTCGCTTCTAATATTAGTGCACGTAATCAGATTAACCTTCACATTTAATACACACAGTCATTAGAAAAATAAGACATAAACAGGCTGCGGTGAAAGGCCTGAAAAATAACCCACTTAGAATTATAATCATTTTCGCTAAGCTTCTCTTCAATGCGAGTGCAAAATGAGTTCTGACAGTTTTAGAATATTATTCTTTATAAGGGCGCACAATTATACAACCGGTATAAACAAGTTTCGGTTCCTATGGACACAACTTCTTCGGCAAGTACGAGAAAAATCGACATGCTTTTTCTGTTCATCCGGTTGAAATCGCGTGAGCAGAAAAGTGGTAATATCCAGTTTCAAATTTTATTTATCTTCGGCATTGCTTTTTGATAAAAATGGAATTTCAAGAAGCGCAGGAAGCGTTTTAAAACCAAAATCAAAGTCTTCAAATTAACTTCTTCTCCGCACATCTTCCCACTAAAAAATTTAGCCCTTGAAGTGAGGAAAATCAAGCAAAATGCATACCACGAACGAATATGAAAACTGATTTAAAACAGCTTTGATTACTCTTTTGTAACGATTTACTGTTCGTATCAAGACGGAACTGCCCGTGAAGAAAATATATACATGCTGCTATAATATACATTCTACGCGTTGCAATACATAAAATATTATGGTTAACCATAAAGGTAAGATTCACTGAAATTACCTTGGAAAGAAAGGGAAATCGGTGAATTTTCAGATGTTACATCCGAGACGATATTGAAAGCAAACCGTCAGTTTTTTGTGACTGGAAGACGCCAGCTGCAAATACGTTTTATAACTTTAAATATGCGTTGCGTTTAATTTAATATTTCTATCCAATTATCTTAACACAAACACGACCACAGATAGTTAAATCACACCTCTTTGTTCCAGACAAAGGATTTTAGAGAACTGCTAAAAGATGTGGCGGTAAAATAAATGAAACGCCGTAATGAAAATTCAGATGGAAATTACAATTCTAAAATTCCTGTTTACTTCAGAAGATTTCAAACAAAAAAATATATATATCAGGCATAAATCTGTCTGGTTGATATTAATGATCGACAGAAACAGTTTTTATGTGTAATGTAGTCATTTTAACGACTAAAACATCACGAATAAAAACGGGGAGATTTTCCATTCCCTAAAACGACTTATTAGCAACATCATTGATGTATTTATGGTCTTAGATCTTTGCGGGCTTTTTTCAAGAGGTAATTTTTTTAGACACAAATGGAATTAATGGTTTAAAGCCGTTTATCACTAAGTGTGGTGTCGATGTTTGTATGGGGCCATGGAAAGAAAATGAAATCCTTTAAGGAGTGAATAATGTCCAATTAAAAGCTTTGTTTCCAACTCAGTTTCTCCAGGTAGTTTTAAGAATTTGCCACTATCAGGAGGCAGAGAGACATGGCTGACAAAAAAGTTCATAGCTACAACTATACGAGAAGACCAGATAAAGTCAACTATCTTTACCTCGATATTTGAAGTTTTCCTGTGTTAGTATGACTCACGGTATCTCGGGATTCAGAAAAATTTCGTCATATGATGCTTATTAAATTCACTGCTAAGCTTCTGAAACCTTCATTTGCTCTTGAATCTGCTGTTACCCTGCGACCCCTCTACGATAGCGTATATTTCATGATAAAACGCTCATTTTCAAGATAAATAAACTGATAGCGGATATGTTAAAACAAGAAAGCCCTGATCCGCAAAGTAAAAAACATGACAGAAAACCATGAACAAAATGCAGTCTAAGACAGCCGAAAGACAAATACTTCCTTTACGAAATGTTTTGACAGGTAGATCATTCATTCATTGAAGAACCCTGACTGTTATGAATGATTTTCCTCCTTTTTGAATCGTTCATACGCGAAATTCAAACGATGTCATGACAACAGTCATGTTTAATAATCAGAAACGTAGGATACCCGGCAAACTGAGTATGATTTGGCCAAATATTAGAATATAACTTGTTTCAGTATTGTTTTTGGAATTTTTTTTTATTAATATAAACAACCGTTTTGAAAATAACAAAAAAATTTAAATAAGATTGAAACCTTGTTTTCCAACACCAGACACGCACGACGGGCGATCAAATCCATAGCCCACAAATCAGTGCGGTCATTCTCAGCTGGTCACAGTAATTACATCTTTAGATTTTTTTTGTAAACAAAGTAATTGTTTGCCATTAAAATCCGCCTAAATCTAGATGAACTTCATACTATGATATTGCCAAAATAAATAAGTAGTTCAGGCTGTGTGTACAGCTTAACTAAAACCGAAAACGATTTATACGTTTAGGCCAATTTAGGTGTCAAAACACTGTCATCCGAATTACTTTTAGAATTCTGATTCAAATGGAGATTTCTCGGTTTCAATTTCACGTTTTTGTGCAGTGCTGAGCCGCAAATATCGGCAATTCTTAATGGCATCTGTATCAACCGGTTCTTTCTTGGCTACTTTAACTTTTTCTTGCATGGTTTGTTTTTGTTTTAAATCTTTTTCGACGTTTTGGTACAAAGGTGGGAAATAATATGGCGATCTCTCCAATGGCGGCGGCTTATCTTCGTCAACAGCCACCACATGTTTTTCTTGGGCTTTTTCGGGGGACCTTGATTCTTTGAAGTTCATTTTATGTTCTCTGCCCCTACTCCCAGAACTTCGCCTCGAAGACAGTTCACTTCGTTCCCTAAAAAGCAAATTACTCCGTAGAAAGCCTTTTCTTTCCAACGACAGCCGTTGAGACATTTCGTGTTTCTCCATTTGGATTTGTCTCTCCAGATTTTCGAATCGTCTTTGCTCCGCACAAAATGAACTGTTAAACTTTTTCTTTGTTGAATTTTCAAGGGATGGCAAAACAACGTCTATATCACTCCTCGTGAAAGTCATCTCTTCGCCCTGTAAATACTGTTTATCCATATTTACTGTAATTCCAAGGAAAAATCTTCACTTTACACATTCAACACAACTACTGAAATCAACCCATCCGAAGCCGGCAAAAAGCTATTGGCACAGTTACGAACTGTTTATAAATACTGACACTAATTGTGCTCCTTATTTGCAAATGTTTTTGCGTTTCGACGAGAGATAAATAATCTCGGTAGTATTCTTAAAGTGGTTCTGTATTTGCATATTGAAGAAGAATATTTTCATTCAGATCACCCAGGTGTTATGTTGCTAAAAGCGTCCTTAGGACCAAAGATAGCAGGCGTGAATTCTCACAGAAAACCTTTGTATTCCGTCAACCTTGCAGATAATTTCTGTTTATTTTCATATTCCATGTTTTACAGTATTGATAATTACCTTTACCCAAAAAGCTAATTTCTATGAATTTTTGGCAAATTATTTATGAAGTACGTTTCCTATCTTGTTTTTTTCTTAAGCTCACCAGCTGATTTTTCGAATGTTTTTAAGGTGAAAGTTATCACAACGTTTTATCATTAATCATTGAACGACGACACAATTTCCAATTTTAATAAAATTTCTGATAAAGAGCGATTTCCTCAAACATTTGGGTTTAAAATCAATTACTCAAAATCGTTTTTGAAATAGTTAAAAACCTTTGAAAAACAACGACGATTCGATGTGCTAAAAAACGTAATTGCTGAGCCAATACATATTGGCTCATATCTATTGACATGACAATCATTTAATTTGTACGTCAAAACATCGTCTTGTTGACGAGCTTTTAACACTTTTAGAATTATTTGACGCAGTATTTCATCATAATATTTTAAAGCCAAATAAAGATATTGTACGCAAAACAAAAAAATTGTCGAGCCAAAATAAATGAAGTCAGGTAAAAGTTATTGTCCTTCAAATATTTTCTCGCCCAATGCAGCCGCCAGGAAAACTCCTTAGTTTGATAATGAAAAAATGTTTCGTTAAGAAACCTTTAGCTTCAAAAAATTTAATAGATTGAGATAAGATTGGATTCCATCTGAATTTGAGTCATTATTTCATCAACACAAATGACATTTGCACCTCTCTATTGACTAAACTTTAATGAAAATTTTAAATTGGCCTTTAGCCAGATCTCCTTTCTCGTTTTACTGCTAAATGAAACTGAGTTGACTGAACAGCTCGTCGATCCCCGGCTTTACTTTTCAAAGTCGGTAAACTTATTTGAATTACAAATAATTTTGTACATCAATATTCATAACTTCGATCAGTCTTGCACGTGGAAAGAGTTTACGAATTGTGGAAAGTTTGTGTCTTATTTTAGCTACTTTGGGGCCAAGAAACACGTAATTTGCACTTAATTACTATGAGTTTCTTCCATTTGGCTTTAAAAACTGGCGAGTGTTCTCCGAGATTGGACCGAGCTGTTTGAATTAGTTGTCGAGGAGAGGTGGATGTCATTTTGTCACGAATTTCCTCAAGGTAAATAAACTTTGTAAAAAATTAATTTTGAATAGTTATACAGACTTCTCGATACTTTTTGTTGGATTGAAAATTGCCGAGATAAAAGTAGCAACGAAATGGCATGTTGCAGGCAGTACAGTCTAGGACAAATCTTTATTAGCAGCCGCCATGACAGTTCCTCTTATACCGCGTGGCTGTTCGAGCAAAAGCGAGAATTTCCTACTTTATCGTTGGTTTATGGATCGCTTATTTACTAATCTCTTTCCGTTTCTATACACCATTTTCAAGCTTTGCTTATTCATAATACCAATATCATTTTGATATTAAATATGTCTTTCTGTCTTTCCAAATTGCCACGTCAATGGCTTGCTTAGCGTGACAAATAACATTGCACGTGGATTCCCTTTTTTTAGTGTGTGTTTGTTTGTTTAAGATTCTTTAAATCATTGAGTCAAAATTTCTGGTTGCCTTCGTCTTGGTAATCAAAAACACTTAAACTTTTCAAATGCAACGTAGTGGCCCTGATCGAGTTGAATTGCCTCGCGTGAATCTTTATCACTCACGAAATAAAGTACGTAAAGACCTGACATTATTTATCGCCGGAGGGAGTGAGGAAGGGGGGGACCATATGGTTTGAGGGAATGGAGGGGGGGATCCAGTCGTTGCTAACAGAGTATAAAGGGAGACCTAAAGAGAATTGAATGCCAATTTCTTGCCAGTGTGGGGGAGCTCATAGGAATGTTACATAGCCTTATGGGGGGATCGGGTAAATTTTATCGTACGTGACACAACAAAAATGCTTCGACTTCCCCCTTCCCAGATGATACATAGTGACCTTTCTCTCACCAACAGATGGGTAAACATTTTTTTACACTGTATTTCTTATTTTTATCTTTCCAGAGACAGCTTCAAGCATAAGGTTATAACAACAGAAAAGCAGTGAATTCAAGAAAAAAAAACGAAGGACTTCATCCTTTTTTACTTATACATGACATATTGATATGATGAAAGCAAAAACAGGTTGATGACTCCAACCAAGGTTAGTCATTTGACGTTTTTAGTAATAGTTTTACTGTCTGCGCTTGTAAGTCTGGTCTGCACTGAACTCTTAACCGTTTAACCGTTAGGAGTGATTAACATCTCATTTCTCCTTACAATAACACACCTGAATCACACATTAATCACATGTATGAAATAATCACCAACTGAAGAAGCACTTGATTGTTATACAAATTCACCTTACATGGAGAACCACAATTGAAAGCTAGCCAGCGGAAGAAACGAAGGAAAACCACAGACACGATGAATCCAATTTGTTCCAATATTTTATTTCTTGGATCTCCACTCGAGGTGGTTTTCAGTAGTTTACAGCACTCTTGATTCGATAAATCAGTTCTATCATTTTATCTGTTGTTTTTTTCTAATACTGACCTACCTACCAAGTTATCATAGCGACGGTTGAGAATTCCTCAAAGAAATAGATCAAATGATTCCAGTGAGGGACAGTTTAAATGATTTAAATTTACCCGCCTGTAAGTCTCAGCTGAACTTTTTAAGGAACACATTTAACCTAAGTCGCTTTCGAAAAATTAATTTGAAAAAAAATAATTTTGTTATACTAAGATTTTGTAGCTTTTTATAGTGAAAACGTGGCTCACGAATTTAGGGATTGTTATTTTACAAGAAAAGTGTTATAAACTCTTTGTTTCAGTCGTATCTAATACCGCGCATAAACTCCATCATCTGCTACTAACCAAGAACATTAGTAGATACAATTTTCGCAACCAGTGCATTCTATTTTGCCCGAAATGCGCACTAATCGTTACACGAACACATTTATTCCATCCATGTCCAATCGGTAGAACTTTTATACGTAGCTTTTTTTCTAATCATTTCATTATTTTATGAATTGTATGTAACTCTAACTTATGGCGAATTCATGCAATTCAGCCTTAGGAGTCTGCAAATTTGATTACTCAAATGAACTATATATCTATCTGTGTCAAATATTATTCACACCTTGGGCAACGGGTTATATCCGTTCGGTGGGACTAGACGTTTTCCAACGTATATAAATATTTGCGGCTTTGTTATGTTAATTTTCAATATCATTTTTCAAAACGATGAAGAAGAAGAAAACGGTTTCTGGTTGCTCATAGAATTAAATGTCTTTTCCAAACTAAGAAAAAAAATTGTAACTCACACTTTTCGTCTTTGAATTCCGTCGTGGACCTAGAGGAATATTGCTGACGAACATTGAGTTAGTTGTTTAAATGCAAAAATAAAACCTAGCGGCTCAAATTTGAATAATGAAACCCCACAGACTAGTGCAGGTAATGATGGAACCTGCTGAAGTAATACAAAGTTTATACGGAAAACAACGATAGCAACAAGAAAAATTAATGAATTCGTTGAAATATTTATCATCCATCGTATTTCTTTTATCGGCAAATCCAAGCTACACCCGACCCTATGTAAACAATCGTCTCTTAATATTTAGGCAATGGATTTATTCTCGTCCAACATTACTCAGTAAGTTCGATGTTGTTTTTTTTTGTAACGACCCATCCATATTATAATCGCTTTAAGAAGCGACTTTTAAGATCCACTGTATGTGCTGAGTTGACGTTTGTTTTTATTATTTCATTATTTTGCAGACTGACTGGTGACGAATCAAACAAGCAAGTCTACGATTCAAAAGGAAGATGATTTACTTAGTGGTACCAGACAGATTTAGCCCATCTCACTCAAGAGAGAGCTACCACTGGTTTTACCAAAATTGCTGACAGTTGATTCGCTTTGGTGTCGGACTGTAAAAAAAATTTAAGTCAAGGGCTGTTTTAAAGTTTTGAATTTTCCCGCCAAGAAACAAACAAACAAAAAAAATACGGTGCTCACAATACGCGTGCGCCTTTTTTAAAAAAAATTGGTTCTGTAAGTAACATCTGTTCGAATGCGGAAAATTTTCCCGCCTAAAGACTTAGAAAAAATACGGTGCTCTAAAATACGCATGCGCCGGCTTTTTTCTTTTTGAAATATCATTTATATTGTTAAATAAACTTGACATTTAATTTTATGATAAACAAGTCAATGAAGTGATCAGTCTTTTATTGTCTTCACACAATAAACCACAAGTGTTAATTGAATAAGTAATTTTCAATAAAAATTAATCAAAAAGGTGTCCAAGACAATTTTTCGTACCTATACGAAATAAAAGACTTTTGGCGGGAAAATTTGGGTCAATTTGCACAGCGTTTCCCCTGGCAACATTCTCGGCAAAAATTTAAACAGGTGTTGTGTCAAATTTCCCGCCAAAACTTATTTAAACAATATCTCGTGCGAAAAAATTTTCTCTCGCATAAAATTTTACATCGAAATACAGTTTTCCGCACGAGATGATGTTAAATACAGAAAAGCACCTTGGCAAGGTATCGGTAACTCATTCAGAGTTTATCGCCGAAATTAAATTGTTTTCAATAATTGTATTTTCAATTTACCCAAATACTTTTCTTCAAAACCCGAACACTTGCCATGATGCTTTTTTTTCTAGATAAAATATCTTTAAAGCAGCCAAACTTCGGATGTAACACAGGAAAAAGATTGGACGCAATGAATAAGTTATCCTATGTTTTGATCTGAAATTCTTGAACCATTTACAGGCAGTGAAAAGAACTCTCGATTTTAAGAGAAAATTGCTTTATTTTGTTTTTTAAGTCGCAAGAGCCAAAATGTACATACCGCGCGTTCCTTGCTCAGTCAAGTCCTTGAAATAAGACCTTTTCTGAATTTAAAAACTTTCTTGAAAGACAATTTGAGAAATGATGTAAGTCAATAGCGCTAATTTTTTTTAGCTGGAGGAGCTAAGAAATTTCACTTGCGTTGAGTGAAAAATATCAGATAACTCACAGAATCCCCTGGGCAAATTGTTCCACTTGAAAGCTTGTTTTGTCACAAAAGCAATTAGACTGATTGATTTAACCTCAGTGTTCACCAGTTTAAAAACAAAAATTTATATTTGTGTAATTGCTTGAGAAATTTGAAATCAAAACTAAGAAATTTTGTGAATTGTAGGAATTCCTGTGTTACACCAACATGGCAGCACTAAAGATCTTCCTTCCTGTCTAAGAGTACCGTGAACTAAGTTACATTTTTAACCCAAATACCTGGTCTACAGAATTACCTAGGATTGGTTATGTCGAATCCAACCTGATTCGAAAATTTTGGCTAATAACACAAAGGTTCGAATTTTGGAAAAAGCGTCACATAAACCAGCAAGGAGATAATCGGTGCAAAATCATAATTTAGACTCGCCGAGTTTCAACAAGAGAAGAAAAAACTAATATGAATCTAAGAGGCAATTTGCACTTGTGACTCGACTCGTTGACAAAATCATTGTAGTTTGGTCGAAGAAAATTTAGAATCACAAAGAGCAGTAATGGTTATTAAACGTTTCGTCATAAATAAGTAAATTCCTCGCCAAAATTGTGGAGGAAAAGTTCTTGTTTTTATGGTACACACGAGTACAAATTTAGTATATTTGTCTGGATATCGATATTTCTTTGTGCCGAGGTAACAACGGCTACCTTTGGTCAAAGGTGTCTATTGACAACTAAGCCTGTATGTTAAAATCGCTCTTTTTCCAATTTCAATGCTATTTGGCACACTTAAAGAAACACCACCAAAAAATTTGATTACTTGAGATTAAAGATTTATTTCCTCGTCCGAAAGGGAAACTTAATTTTAAAAGCTGGTTTATGCAACGACAAGTCTCGTAAAAATCGATTTGTTTTTAAAATCACCAGTAACCAGGCATTTGAGTTTTAATGATAAAACCTTGAAGTGACAAGAGAACATTGGTGCATACGAAACAACAACAACAACAACAAAAAACTATCTAGACCGTAATACAGGGTACAGTTGTTCGTTTGGGATCCTGTCCCAAATTTACAGCCAATGTTCTCTTGATTCCAACTTAGTTAATGCAACAAAATAGGAAATACAGGTATAAGATAGCACTGAACTGGATTCGGTTTCAAAATTGACCGAAAAAAGGCCACTTTCTTAACAAACTTGACTCGTAATTGAAAAAATTTCAGATATGAAACATCATATATCAAATTTGAAGAACAATTTGTCAGGGAGTTTTTTTTTTTTTTTTTACAGCCTTTCCGATGGATTAAATGACAAAAACAAAGCAATAAAATTTGTCGATTATTTGAATAGTGGATCGTGTATACTGATCGTCGACTGTTGTCCCACTTCAGTAAACTGTTGTCGTTAACAGCGACTGACTTTTCGTCAACCCGGCCCACGAGTCAGTTCCCATCTGTCAGTCGAGTCAAGTCGTTCTGGTTGGTTTGTTAATTAAGTTTATGTCGTAAAGAAGTCGTTTAAAGGTTTTTGTTTGTCTGATGTTTCGAAATCGGTCGTTAAAAGAAGCTCGGGTAAAATTTCCGCACAGCCCCATACTATTGTTAAACAAATCTGTTTTCCCAATGGCAATGTATTGTTTTTGTCTTTGTTTTCTCTATCCAAGAACTGAGTGCATAATGTGGTATGGTGTTGTGCGGATATATTACCGAAGTTCGTCCTTTAAGGTGCATCCTGAGTAAAGTCTCGGCCACTAGTGTAGTTCAAGTCAAGATAAATTAAAGTTTGATCAGGAAGTTTAGAATTTTGTTTAATATTTTCCCGACCTCTTTTATTGCAGTGCCATCTTACCAAATATATCCATTTTGCGACACCAACGAAGGTGTTACTAATATACTAATTGTTATGCACACAAAAATGAGCGATCAGTCCTTTGGCATCACTTTTATCTTCAATACCTTCAGTCAAATTGATATCCATGTCCAATTGTTAGTAGTTCAGTTATGGTGATAAACAAGAAAATTTCCGAGATAAATTACACCAAGTTAGGCCTACTTTTAGAAATAAATGAACGAGTCGTGTGATCGCGCGAGGTTTGCATAACAATCGGTACCATTACAATTAGTTCAAAAATGGTGGCTCGACGCACGTAATCTATTGAACACTCACCAAATAATCCTGTTCCATTTTCCCCAGTGAAAGATGAACAAAATCAAACAACTGATGAAGAGTGAAGTCATCTTGCAAACATGATAGAGCTATAGAGCATACTTAAGGAGCCACCATTTTTGCTACAGTTATTCAATAAGTTAAAAGTTCTTATCTTTGCTTTATCCTCTTTAAACTCGATGATATCATCGTCTTCTCTTGGCCAAATTCTTTATTCTTCCGATAATTCGACAACGTTCCTCTTCCTGAAATATAAATTAACAGAGCCATCAGTAACTGCTTACTTTCTGAATCTTTCTTAAAGAGCAAAAAATATTGCTTGTAATGAATATTTTGTTTTTATCTCTTTTACATAACGCTATAAAAATATTATAAGGAGAAACTTGGTAGACAAGTCTTCGCTGAAAAACGTCGTGTCTCTTATAAATCTGACATATAGTATCCTGGCTTTTGCGTTCCACCTGAGGAGACCATTGAATTTATATTGCACTTTATTTCAACGAGGCATAGATTCTACTTCAGCAAATGCTGATACCCTTTTTCAAATAAACTTCGAGTTGACGAGCTGCTCATCCAAACAACTGACACGTGTTAACTGTTTCAACAAATAAGCTGTGATTTACTCAGCTTTCTGAAAGAGTTTAAGGCAATATTTTCCGAAGGATTGCTCACCTTCTGTTGTAGAATCACAAGAATTGTGTTCCTTCTTGAAGGCCAAGAGCCTTGTTCCTTCAGAGTTTAACTTTATCTTCAGCACTAGAACACGCACGTCTTTACTCTTCGCTGGTCAGAGTGGTTTCATGAAATTTGATAATTTCTGATGAATATGGATGAACGACTCCAACCAATGAGTGGGCATAACGGCATAAGTTTGCCACGAAGTTTTACAATTGCATGCTCAGTCAGCTAATCAAGAAGAAAAAACAAAACATTCTGTTTGATGAATTCGTGTGTCACGAGAGGAAAAAATCAGAAAGTATGGCACTGTAGAAACTATTCTTTCACTCAGAAAAAATACTCCAAAACTATTAAAGAACCAAATATTTTCTGCAAGATTTCCGCACAGCCCCATTCTTCATTATGTATACAGCTCTTTGATAAAGGAAACAATGGCGAAAACAACAGATTGTCTTTGGGACGAGAGCTTGTTTTAGGAAAGTGTGGACTGTTGTTGGGTTAAGGGAGGGGTAGGTATGCAGTTGCCCAGATACTGACTTGATCCAAGTTTTTAGGAAGAAAGATTTACGGAAAAGTTTCAGTTCACGTGGTAATCTTTGAGGAAATACAGCCTTAGTCAGACGAGATCCACGACACTTATCGTAGAGAAAGATTGAGAAAAGTCATGTATCTAAAAATATTAATTGGTAGTGAAAGAAAGGGTCTTAGAGTGGGGGAGGGGGAGGGGGAGGGGAGAGGGGGAAGGGGTAGAGGAGAGGAAAGAGAAGGGAGGGGGAAGAGACGGGAGGGGAGGAGAAGAGGGAGGGGAGGCCAAGAGGGGAGAGGAGATGAGGTCTGCCTTACTCAACTACAAAGAATTATATCATAGACCCAAAAAGGAAATTCGATATATTTTATTGCAAAAATCAACGTCTTTTATAGCTGTAAATGACCTACTATAAATTAACTGATTTATTACAAAATATCAACCTGACATTTTCAAGACTATGGTTTCGTCTGAGCATGCGTCTTAATTTATTCACCAACTTATTTTCGTCTGCGTCTACAAGCTAGAACTAAAATAATGGTTAAACAGACACGAGTGACTTACGAAGAAGTACGAGTCTTGACGATCATCTCCGGAAATTCCAACTCTTGGTTGGGATGTTCCTTGGATGTTCGTCGGTGTTCGGGTTTCTATTAAGAAAAACTATTTAAGTGAAAGGTAACATTCTTTCTACACAGTAATATTGAAAATGAACAGTTATTTTGCAAATATGAAATCGCAAGCTTCTTAGTCCAGTTTTTCAGGAGTTCAGAAATCACTAACCTGAGGGAAGAGCTGTAGATCTAATTTTGAACAACCTAAAACTGGAATCGAGTTGCCCTCACTATCACAGCGAATGTTTGATGGTCAAAGCAACAGCAAAATTTCAACAAGAGCTTACGCGATGGAAAAGAGTGTCACTCTGTAGCGCACTCTCCGTAACGCAACGCCTTTACCAAGATTTCAAACATTTACAAAAAAGCATCTCTCAATTGATATAAATACAAGTTATTGTCCATTTCTCAAACACTCACACACACACTGATGCACGTGTCTGCCCGTTTAACGAGAAGGTCAAATTTACCTACCACAAAGAAATCATGTCTTTATAAATAATTGACTTCAAGCTTAAGCAGCGTGAATATAATTTAGGTAACTACTTTCTGTCGTGTTAACCGATAATATACCACTTCCACTGTTTAACACATCACTACACCACCTTCCGTTTTAAGTAGTCAACCCTTTAACTCCCATGAGTGACCAAAACAGAATTTCTCCTTACAATATCAATACAATATCAACCAGATAAGTGATGAGAATAAAGACAAATGTCAATTTGGGAATAATTAGTTGATACAATACTAAATTCTCTGAACTAATTGTATGGTTGACAGTGAGGAGAATTACAATTTGATCTGGGAGTTAAAGGGTTAAGAAGTCGTCCTAACCTCACCTTACCTTGTCACGCTGTAACGTCATCTCACAGACTCCTTCTATGAGTGTACAGCACCAGGATCAAGCAGCGCTCGAGTCATCTTCACCCTCCAAATAACATTTAAAATATTCCCTGATCCTGACAACTTCTCCAAAATATGTTTTGGTACGATGTCTCCTCCCGCTGTCATAAATTCATTTAAACCTATCTATAATTTATACGTGGCAATTTTTTTTCCAGATCCATAAAATTAATGTATACAGGTTCTCAAGTACACAGTACTCAGTATTACTATAAATGGAGTCGAAACACGATTTATCTGGGAAAGAAACGTGAAAATTACGGCAAATGGTGATGAAAAAGCTTGCTAAAACTATTAAGCGATGTTGAAACTCTTCACCACTGAAATGGCACAAGGTTTTTGATCTACAGTGCTGTACTTCACTTATACATGATAACGTCGAGAACTCGTTTTAACGGAAAGTCCACGATGACTTCCGATGTCTTTCAAAAATACCCAAAGGGGAATTCTCATCGCGATTTTTTATAAGTTCTACTTGAGATGAATTTAAAAATGAGACAAATAAAGACATCCTACAAACCTAACACACATATATCGAAATAAAAAGAATAGGGAATTTCACTTTTTTCACGTTTCTAATCCAATGATATTGTTAGTTACTGTTCCCTTACGATCGACATGGTCATTTTTAGTTACTATCACTGTTATTGATATTACTATTTATATCCTATATACAAATTCATACACAGGAGATGAGTTTTCCCTAGTTCTCATCTTCCTCACGGATACCAAATACCCAGGAGGCCTGGAAGACAACACACAGACGAGTCAAGTGTGTTGGTTCCATACCTTTTCTCGGCATACCCCCATACTAACCCCTTCCCTTCAAACTAACATTTTCCTTGCGAACTCTCGCCGTTTCTCTTTTTCTTCTCATACTTCAGCAGTTGCCCCATGAAGTTGAGGTTTGGTGAGATCACCGGCCTAAGCTCTTTGACAAATTTATATGCGTCTCCCAAGCATAGACCTTGCTGCTTCATGATGTAAGCCACTGTCACAGTGGCCGAGCGTGACACACCGGCATGACAGTGCACAAGAACACCGCTGCCGCGTTCTCGGGCTTCGTCTGTGAAGGAAACAAAAAAATGAAAAGAAGTTAGATTGGCTGATGTCATACTTGACTAGGCAGGCAGTTGGACTTTTAGGGATGTTTTGCCTCATTGTGCCCCTTTCACTTGGTGCGGCATAGTCACATTTTAACGTTGTGACATTTTTTACTTTTTGACTTATCGTAACATGTGAATTCGGCGTGACTTCGTTTACCCATCATGATATCCTGACTCCAAGTGACATTTTGACTTACGGTAAATTTTGGCTTTTGGTGACATTTTGTCTTCAGGCGAAAGTTCGACTTATCGTGACATATACCTTGATGTGTCATTGTCGCCCTACCAACATCAGCTAATGAAGATGAAACAAACAGCCTTCTTTTTAAAGAGCTCTTCCGGCTAATGATACCAAAGGTTTGAACACTTCTGCTATCTGAAAACTTTCAGCGCACGAGAGGCATTTCTCTGGTGCAATGGCCGGAAAATTGAGAACTTGCAATTGTGTCTTCAGTTGGTCAAGGCACAGAACTATCTAACTCAACAGTGGTCGTTTCCAGGACTTCACACTCGTCAAAGACCTTGACCGGGCGCGATTGACTACGACCAGCACGCAAAAGCGAGAGATCAGCGCGAATGACCTTCCTCTCACTTACGCGCGCCACATGGGATCTCCCGTGGGCGTGTTACTTGCGCTCCCACCTGGAGGCTTTCAGAAGAACTTTTTTCCGAGGAACTTACCAATAAACTGAATAGCTTCGTCGAAATGCTGTGCTATATCCTCCTGGTTCGAGTCGTTTACTTTAATCTGCCTATAATTAAGATCCGATCTGTGACTGAAAAAATTAGGACATCGAGGAGTCAGATTAAGGATGTACTTAATTGACAACCTATCAATTAGGGCTTCATCAGCCGCGCCTTCTTCGTTGCCAAGATACAGGTAAGGTAAGATGGCCGTCACAGGAGTTCCTTGGGGGCGACCTGGGCACGAACCGCATGTCGTCGGCGAAGGCGGGAAGTCGGCGACGTCACAATGGTTGACAGGGGCGTTTTCGCACAAGTTTTGATACTCTCTACAAAATTCTTTAAGCCCACCTGAAGAAAAAGGAAAGGAAAAAGGTCACCATCAGAGGAAATTAACTGTCACGACTCCACAAAGATTTTTGAGTAAAAGTCAAAGGTCGAACATAATCAACGATACCTAACAATTACTTCATTAAAAACCGTTAAAAAACATGGTCAGTGTTGTCAAATGTAGCATCAACATTCTCATGACTAAATTGCCATAATAGTGAGTAATCCTTGCATCTTGAAAATGTGTCCATCAGAACGATCTTTACAAAAAAACAAATGGATTGGAAATACTTCTGGAACATATAAAGGTGTCCTTTTTTTTTGGTATGAAAAGCACGCCACAGTCATAGAGCAGAGCAGAACATGACCCTGTCCTGAAACTTCCCACTCAGCGGGTACCAAACAAATGTGACCGGATGTCGATTTGACAAATTGACGCAAGGGTGAACCGGAAGAGAGTTTGTTCAATCCACGGCTAGTCTTCCAAATGAGACCATTCAAAGACAGCAGTAGAGAATAGAACGCAATAAAAATCCAACGCAAAATTTAACCCATGCAGAAAAATTTCACGAAATACGTCCTGCGATTTAAGGCTTTCGCATTCCGTTGATCAAGACGGAAGTGGAACTGTCAAGTCGGAAAGCAGTTTGCCAAGTTGAATAGTTAGCGCGAGCGAAGCTGTATAGCACACCAAAACGAGCCATATCTGCCTGCTTTGCGAAGTTTTTCCCCACAAAAAGCGATTGTGTTGTGGAAATCTTGCAGTCAAGTGGTCGCTGCCGAAATGGAACCACAGCTCGAAGCTATTGACTTTGATCACGCCACCCGTAATTTCAAAAACGAATGCAGTGTTATAAAGACAAGCTTTGTGTTTACCCGTTAGGTGCGAGCGGCGTCGTTGCAAAAGGCTTCGTGTTTCACAACAGCGCGCGGTCATATTTCGCTTCTTTGCTTTCAATGCAGCTCTGATGCTAGCCGGATTCGTCCAAAGACGGATAAAATTACAAAAACCAAACATACGTAAGGAAGAAAAGCGCCATTAGGTCATTGAGAAGACGAAAAGTGCAGGTATTACTTAATTATGACTTAACAATTACAGACTTTGTTGCTTGGTTTATTATTTTCCAGGGTTACGCACTGGTGGTCCATTGCCATAAACACCTGTGGTTAGCTTTTTCAATTATCACTGCACAAACGACAAGACGGAAGCCCGCTTCAAGTTGAACCATTCGTGTTTGTAAAACATTCTAGCGATGGATGACCAAAGAGAAAATAACAAAAAGGGGAAAAATTACAGAAAAACTCTAGTAAAGACGAGTGGTTATTGACAGTGACTGGCAAGCGACGAGAGCAAAGCCATCCAAATGTTCGCCTAACGTCTTGATTTGACGTCGTGAAACCATGCTGGTTCTGTGGACCAGGCAAAATTTCCTCTGAAAAGCATTTTCATTCCCTTAACAGCAAACTCAAAGCAAAAGATACCGAATTTTGACGACACCAGCAAAACTTAGCAAATATTCAATCAACTTCACCTCGCGACCCTGCGGCGAAAACTTGCGGACAAAAAAACAGGAAACATAAAAAATAACCGTTTCTATTGTCACATAGTAGCTGCCGCAAAACAGCAAAACATGGCAAAGATTAACAAAAAAAACAATATTACATAATTTATGTTAAAAGAAAATCGACACAACTCTTAAATCCTATCGGTAGCATCTTAGCTACGAAATCACTTGTTTTGCGATCAGGAAAACTTCCTGAAATACTGAACGCATGTACTGAATATAGCAGGAGACGAAACACCAAGATCCTCATCACATCAACTCCAATAACTAGAAAAATTGTGATAGCTATCATTTACAAACAAAACAAGTAAATCATAACCTGACGAATTAAATAGTTTTATAAAAAATATCGCGTTTTTTAAACAAAAAAAAATAAACACAAGTACCCGGTAATTTTCAACAATTACAATCAAAACAATTTTATCATAACATTTAGATTTACCCTAGAAGTAGTTTTCCACTCGGTAAACTTCTTGCTAAAAAACTATCTCTTGCATTTCCGTCTCGACCCCGCCGTCTTAAGATCTCAGACGTTAGAAAGCTTGGCACTTTTACTTGGTTACAAAACCCGAGCATTCTTTTTGAAAACAAACTGCGTATGACCCTCAGTTGGAGAGCGCGTCAATCTTTGATCCTTAAACCGACCCTCTCGACAAACCATGTACAGGCCGGCTGACCTTTCATTTACTGTCTGTTTAGCAACATGAACAAACCGAAAGTCCAGAAAGGATAGTCAAATATAGGTCACAAAACATTAATTCTAGAAAATTTTTATAACATGACTCCAATTGAAGTTACCACACCAATTTACACAACCAATGCACGGCTGTTGACAATTAAAACTTTTTTTTTTTTTAAACAATTGCTTTTAATTAAATTATCTCTTGGAAAGAGAATTTTCTTTGAAAACAAGTAATTACTTTTCTAACAATTTTTCCACCTATTAGAGGTTTCTTAGCACAAAACCTGTAGAGATTGGTAGCCCCTTAGGAAAATTTCATTTGGAATAGACAATGTCAAAAACTTCTTGCACTGAAAAGTAAAAACAGTTACTTATTCCTAAAGACAGATTTGACACAAGTTTCAATTATACAATATATCATAAACCTTATTTATAAAATAACTAGTAATCAGGTTATACATGGAAAACTTTACATTGGATTAAAAAAATATTTGGTCACTTTTGGCTCAATCGATTTGAATTATGCAACAAAGATACTCTTTTTGGTACAAAAACTCACCAAAAGATTTCTTTAGTGGTAAATTCAAAGGTGCTAAGGAAAGAATCCTACAAGGCATCTCAAACACCAATGGCTCCTTGCTCAAATTCTGGGTTCTCAGTTGACTTAATGAACCCAGCAAACTTAGACTACTGACACAAATGAACCACATAAGTCCACTTTATTGATGGTGAAATATCAAAAAGGTGAAGTCAGTGCTGATGTGATAAACTGCCCTTCAGTGGTCCGCATCGACCAGGACAATATGGGGGCATGATAAGAGAATTATCGCCCTCTTGCATCATATCGAGGTCTATGCAAACCCTGACACAAATTCCAAATGGGAAACTCCTGAAGAGTCTCAATACACTTTGCCCAATGCTTGTTTTACTTTTGTTAAACTCTTTATGACTTTAAATTTGCCTGATTAGAAAGCAGTTCATGACAAGTTTGACTCAACAACACACTAACTTCATTACCACAGAACCTGCAGATTTTATGGGTCAGTTGAAATAAGGGGAGACAATGAAGGAAATTAAGTGACCCTTCAACCAATTACAAGAGTCAACCGTAATCCGTTAAGGAAACATCAGTTAATAATAAATGAAACCTCAATCTAAGACAAAAGTAGTTTTGACTTTGAAACATTTTAGTACATTTTTGAAAAAGAAATTTAGATTTCAAATTATATAAACAAAGCTAAAAATTTGGTTACTCAAAAATTTCTGAATCTAACAACAGGAATTACCTTTTTTTTCTACATAGGTTTAGTGACCTCTTAAGTCACTTAAATTCAATATTGTTTCCAGTTCAATGACCATGGTACTACCACAGATGTAAATATTTTTGGGTGAATCCTCGCAAAGCGTAGAAAACAGAAGACCTTGAAACTTTTTAAGCTCAAGATATTATCAATCTGGTCAACAATCTCACTGGAAAAAAGGAAGTTTAGTACATTGAGAGCTAGATGCCTTCTCAGTTCCACAACAGGGTTTAAAAGCAGAGCATAAATACCAGAGGTCACTAACTGTTGTCATGAAGCAACTTATAAAACTTGGTAACTCAGAATTCTGAGACAAGAGCTTTCAGACACCTAATGATTTTTCTGTGAGATCAACCTTAACATCTCTGGGAATAAATTTAAATTTAAAGAAAAGCATTTGTATAAATCAAAATGAGAGATTTAGAAGTCTAAAATAGAGGAAAATGTCAAAATATCATCTTTCTACTTAAATTCACGCTTGACTTAGACCTGTGCTATAATGAAACTGAAATAAGTTAAATTTTGTGTATGAAACAAGTAACTGATCACACTAAGTAATCATTTCCTTCCAATTGTGATATAATGGCAGAAAAGTCAAATCAGCAGCTTAGAGGGTAAACATTTAAAAGCAAAAAAGAAGGACTTAATATGCCGTACAGTATTTACAATACAAGAGATTTCTGAGTAATTAATCATCAGAAAATTTTCTAACGCAATATTGACTCTTAATGAAGCATAAAGCTCAGTTTTAAATTTTTCTTAAGAGGTAAATTCTTCCAAATTCTATCAAAAAAGTTCATGAATGGCAGTAACAAAAATTGTATCTTAAAAATATTAAATTGATTACATAACATGCATTTGCTGAACTAAGCATGATTCAGCATAAAAACTGTAAGGAACAAGGAAATTTGAAGACAGGAAATAGATAGAAACTAATAAATTTGGATCTATAAACAACATGACAAGGCAGAAATGAGTTATTTTACAAAGGTCTCTTTCTGTTAGGAACCTCTCTTGACCAAAACAGAAAATATCTTTTATAATATGAAACACTAGTCAATAAATAGTTTTTTGCTGAATATTGCACAACTAATTAGGAACACAATATCAGTATTAGGTCCATAATGTAAATGCCAACAATGGACATTTCAACATATTTACCAACCCTTCATTTGATCATTTCTATTTATGAAGTAGTCAAAGTTAATTTGCAAACACTTGAATTCTTTGTGAGAAAACAAAACACAGATCATCAGAAATAAAAGTAGTTGAGTATAGTTGCCTAAAATACAAACTGACAAGGAGTAAAACGAAATTAACTTTTTCATAATCCATTACTCTTTCGGAGTATATTAAGAATGCTATGCATTTACTAACTTCAAAAAATCTTGATTTCATGTCCATACAAGATTTTTAAAACTGCAGCAATTAAAATATTTGAGAAGTTTTGAATGCCATAATGCGTATTCCAGTGACTCAATGAAGGCGAAAATTGTCAAAACTCACTGCTGCATAATCTTCGATGCCCATGCTAATTCTTTTCATAGCTTATACGCTAGGTCATCAGCACCCAGCTTTATAACACGCAAGGCATACCACGAATTCGGGATTAGATTGCAATCAGAGTTCTTTCGTAAGTAGCGTTGCATGACAAAACAAAAGCATCTTTCAGACGAACTGAGGTGTTTTCCCCTTGTTTTCTTAATCTTAGATTAGATTTCGCCGATCGCCATAAATAAGATCAAACAGGATATGCTGAGATATATTTCTCTTAATGAATCAAAGGAAAATCGCACCGAACAATATTGCCGTACTAAGCAACTTTCCATTCGGAATATTTAAGCTTTTGCGTTCCCCTATCATCTGGTATTTTGATCCAAAATAAAAAAGTTTTCGTTTTCTTTTTAAACAAAGAAATTACTTCGTGTCTCCCCGAGAGTACATGCCGAGAAAATGCCAACGTCAGTGGCCTTATTTCCTGTTCAGATAAACAAAGAAAGGCCACAGAATACGAGCGCTGAAGAGAAAAGCTGTTTCGGTATTTGACCACTCACAGAAGCCCAAATCTGCGTCACAAGAGTTCTTGCCGTGACCACTCATCTACCGCGGTTGAATGATCGCATGCACACAAATTTCAACAGCGGAGATGACATAGCTCGCTACCAATATCATAAAAATAACGAAGGTCGCGTCTCTTGAAACCAAAACAGTGACTCCAGACAAAATCGGAAACTGCGTCAGGGTTGAAAAAAATCGTCTTAGCGCGAGCCTATTTCTGTTGACTGCCATTGACATAAAAGCGCGGAGAACTAAAACTCTAAGCACTACGGTTAAACACAAATCACACTAAGTAAATATTAAAACAACAGAAAGTGTCATGAGCAGGACTTACCTTTTAGCACCGAAATATTTCTCCCTTCTTTTAAAAGATTTTGTAAAACTAAGCAAATCGGACGACACGGATTGCAATCTTCGGGATCACTTGACAACTCATCGTAGATAACAAAGGTTGTTCCCACTCCACCACGGATAAACTTCTCTTTGCCCTCAGCTGAAGAAATCAAGTCTTTTAGTTTAGCCTTGCCTTGTGAAAGTCGCTTACGCCCTATTCCAGTGCAATTCACATGGATAGCTCCTCTTATGTGTAGTCCGTTAAAAGCTACTAGCGATCTACAGTCAACAATAAGAATTTCTGCCGAATTACCCGCTCCACCATTATCAATGCTTTGAGCAAGTTCAGTTGACGAGACACTCTTCCATTTTCCACTGCTCATATCTGAGGATCGATTCACACATCCAACTTTCGACTGAGTCGGTCTTGGTCCCAAAAGAAGAGGAGGCATTAAGACAAAATTTAGATTACAAAAAACAAGGAAACCAAATTCAAACGCACGCTTCGCTCAGACAGCTGCCCGCGTACAAATTTGGCTTAAAGCAGTCTCTGTACACGTGTAGTAGAAAATATCCGAAACAAATTGTGTCCAAAATAAAACAACGTTTTCTCTGCCTTGAATATTTTCAGCCTTCAGGCCGAGTGAGGAACAGTCCTTTTCGCTTTCGAGAGATTTAGGGATTGTACTACACCTTTTTGCATAGCTTGATGTGAAACATAGACTGCAAAAATAGAACATTCAAAAGATAATAATGATGTCATCCACAGCCAATGAAATCATGATTTTGAATAGCAACAAAATAATTCCTACGAGTCATCCCATATATGGTTCGTGCACTATTACGTAATCAGCGAAGGTCTCCGAACACCTACGAGTCACTCCTCACGAGAACTAACGAAGGTCCATGCGGAAAAGAACGTTTGATTACTCTAAAAATAATTATTATCCGTGGGTTGAGCGTACTTCCGCGGGTTGTAAACTAGGATCACGTCTTCCAAACATTGCATCAAAAAATCATCAGAAGATCGGGAAATCTAGGGACTGTTCAATCGACGGAAAGATTTGTTACTACAGCGGCGAAAAATCGGGCACAGAAAATAATAAATCATGTTTTTTTTGTCCGCAAATGCCAATATCGTTAGTTTTTGCTAGCATTTTCTCGAGTAAAAAAGCGTAGGTCGGTTTGTAAGCAAAAGCTGGTTTCCACTCCTTAAGGCGAATTCTTAATGTTCTCTTACAGGGCGTAAAGAATCAGAAAATAGACTTTGGCGCATAATTTCTTTCATTCGTCATTTATGGAGGTATATTGATTAGATGTGTCAATAAGCCATTTTAACACGTACAGGTCAAGGAAGCAACAAGCTTGTTGGAGTTTGTATACAAACAGAGACATGTCAAAGCCGATGTTAGGTGAAGTAATTCCTAAAATTAACCTAATTGCATTATAAACAGCAACAAAGTATCGAAATTTTTCAATTCATCCGAGAATTTGTTAACACAGTTTAGATTGGGGAATATCTCTATTGTTATAAATAACTGTGCAGGCAAAGTGACTCTAATCCCCTAGCGTTGAAGAGGATTTAGTTCGCGCACAATTTTTGATTTTTTTTTTAGTTAATTACCTTTTTTCGTCATTGTGTCGCATTCAGAAGCTGTTAAATTGGTACAAACTTGCCGTGCTCACGATCTACTATTTCCGTTCAACATGTCTTTGTCAACAGAAAACAACTCGCTTACTTTGTAAAAGATTAAAAACCAAATGTGTATGCGAACCGAATGTGTTTTCGAAAAACCACTTTAATTAGAGAAAGCTTTTAAGAAAGAAATAAAAGTTGCATCATAGCCATAAATAAAAGACCCTGGCTTGACTTTGACCTCGCTGCAGAAATACGAGAACTGTTAAAACCATAAGCGGAAAAATGTTCCCATGGATACTGTATTAATCCTGGAGATCAATTTTCTGACAAGGAATAAAACTTAAAATTAAAAGTATAAACAGGGAAAAAGGAAATCTTTGACGCTTAGCCCTTTCATTTTTAAAATCACGCTCGCTTTCCTCGTTGGCCATACGCGCACGTGGTCGGCACGTGGGATGTCAAGTCTGGTAACCGGGAAATCACTTTGGAAGTGGAAAGCAAATTAGTGATGCGATGAAGCAAAGATCATTTGGAAAGTCAACGAACCTGAACTGTATAAGGTCCAGGAGAGAATACATGCATAGCTCCTGTTTATTCAAATGTTCTATTTTTAGCGGTGAAACTGCCGAGTTGTCAAATCAGTAATGCTGACCCCCACTTTTAATTTCTTGCTGCTTTTTATGTAATAACAGGAATTTAGTCTTTGTCGGAGAGCTTGTAATTAAGAAAACGTTCATTAAAATGTTTAAGTAATCCCAGATTACGCTGAAATCTAGGTCTTGGTCTTTTAGGAATTGCGAATTATTGTGGCGCTTTACCAATGCTCTCACTCGGTTGCTCGTGGAAGCGCAGACATTGGGATTGAGAGTCATCGTTTCCATAGAAACATTTTGGACAGAAAGACAAAATGGCGACTTTCGTGAGACTGATGGAATCAAGGGGAAAAGTTGTCGATCAGTTATTCGAAAATAAGAGGTTAGATTAGTTATTTGAAGCTATAAGTGTGTCGTTTATTTATTATTTTATTCTTAGCTTCTTTTCAATATAACCACTCACGTTCAGTTTTGAATTTTTTCAACAACATTTTGCACTGTAGTATTTTTGCTCTCTTGTGTTGTGTTATTTATTTATACAATAAGGTTTATTGGCGAAAGATTTCGGCGATCTGTCACCGATTAATATACTATTTTACCGTAAATGGTCTTGCTCTGTCGGGAAGAACTTAAGCGGTTGAATTGTTTCGATGTTGTAGTACAGTTTTCGCGCAAGCAACAGGTATTCAAAACATGTTTCTCTCGCTAAATATTTGACATGAAAAACACTACACTGTTTAAATAGCATTGCGGTAATTCACTCATAGTGTTTCGCTACAGCCATCCATTGACGTTAATCACTTATCAACGCATACAAGGATCATTATAAAAGATAACAATATGTCAACTTTATCATTTTCATACCAATTTGTTGTTGAATTTGCAGAGATGCCGAGGATCACAGAAATAAAGAATTCCTGGCTGCGCTTAAAATCCAAAGTTGGTTTAGAGGAACTAAAGTTCGAGCTTACTTGAGGTAGGACCTGTGCATGTTACAGAACTGCACATTCCTTTGTAAATATGTTCTAGTAAAATGCTTCTCCAATGATTATTTTAGGAATTTGCTACGTTGCTTCAGCCCCTTTTCCCATGGAAAATAATTGGGCATCTATATTTATCCCAATAAAATGTATCTCCTTTTCCAACTATACAAGCTATGAACCAGCAAGGAAGACTTCCACACTGCTTGTAAATGTCTCAAACTCCCAGACGTGATTAATATTTAACTTCTCCCTGTTGTATTCATTACATTTGCCAGCAAACAGGTAATGAGAATTCCTAAGCAAATCAGGTAAATGTTGTTATCTTGACTTAACACCAAATTCTTGTAGCTAAATTACAGAGAAATGTGTAGCAGCTAGAAGAGAGAATTTTCAATCAGATCTAAAGGGTTAAAGGGTTAACCTTGTTGTCTTAAGGGTGCAAGGACTAACCTAATTGTCTCAAGCTATGTCTTATTGAGAAATCAAAATGAGGAAAAGCATTGTACACTAGATCATTCATCACTTCCTTCTTTAACCCATTTAACTCCCAAGATCTGATTTTCAATTCTCCTCTCTAGTTAATAAACATTTCCTTATAAATTAGGAACAAGAATTTGGTGTTAGATCAAAATAACAACTTCTAATTGATATGTTTGAGTATTCTCATCACCTGTTCGCTGGGTAATGTATAGATAAGATAGAGAGATGTTGCAGGTTAATCACCTCTAGGACTTAAAGGGTTTATTCAAGTATGGCATTGGAAATTATATTATTTGTCATTGTTTAATCATGCCAATCTGAAAAGTTAACACATTGCACATATATTTTTTGCTGCAGATTTCTCCATTATTGTGCCACCACAGTGCAAAGACATTTCCGAGGACACAAAGGCAGAGAAATATACAGACAGATTGTACAGGTAAGAAGATTTATAATGAAGCTCTTTTTTCATCATTGTTGTTTATGAAGTAAGACATTGGCTAAGATAATATGTATCTATTGACTGAGTGGAGGGAATGTATAGATAAAAATTTGGCCCAAGAGCAAGCACACCAAGGTCTTTGCATTCAACCTCTAAATTTTCATTCCATGGTAGTGTCAATCATGCAAAGTTTAGAACATCAAGGGGGTAATGTATCTAATCTGGTCAAAGCAACATATAAATTTTGGAACCAGAAACTTATTAGGCTGAATTATGCGAGACCTGAATATTGGTCTTTGAGGTATAATTCTCTTTAAAAAATTAGAACTTTAATACTTAAGGAAATTTGTAGACATCTTTAATTTAAGAATTTGACGAAAAACTTACTCTTTTGTTAGGAAAAAGTAGCCATGATGCGCACTGATTTCTTTAACAAGCAAGCAACACTGGTAAGTGAAAGACATAGCTACAGAATGATGTTATTTTTTGGTGACCCTCCATTTATTTCTAGTGAGGGCTTTTTATTTAATGTTATAACTGAGAACTTGTACACTTTTTTCTTTCAGATTCAGAAATTATGGAGAGGTAATTTATGCTCTGATGTGAATCAAGAATAATTTAATGATGTGAAATAAAAAGTTTTGTGTGATTTATATCACCCTTCCCTCTGAAGTACAACTTACACCAACTTACTTTGAAACTTTTTTTTTTAATGTAGGTTATTATGTGCGTAAATATATCTACAATTACTACAGTCGTAAGAGGTATTTGGAAGGAGTCGTGATCAAGAATGAAGTAGTTCGGTGAGAGAGCTTACCTTGTTACTGTTTCCTCCTAGTTTTGGTAATTTTAGTGTTTAACCCTTTAACCTGTAAGAGTGACTAGCATCTAATTTCTCCTTACAATATCACCCCCAAATCACACATTAAGGTTATGAGAATAAAGGAAATGGTCACCAACTAAAGAAGCTCTGGATTATGAAACAAATTCTCCACATCAACTCCTTAGGAAATATATACAGAACAGTATGGAGAATATGCATACTGATGTTAGGGTGAGAAGAGTTTACTCCTATAAGTGAGTGACCAAGACACAATTTCTCCTTACAATATCAATACAATGTCAACCAGATAAATGACGAGAATAAAGAAAAGAAGGTTATTAATTGATCCAATACTAAATTCTCCAAACTAACATCATAAGAACTGTATAATGACAGTAAGGAGAATTATTAATGAGATCTTGGGAGTGAAAGGGTTAAGTGATTGGGAATATTAAGTTACTCCTGGAAAGTCAGTGCTACAACTGTGCAAATCATTGAATTCTGAAATGGACCTTTAGTTTTTCTTGGCACCATGCTCACTCTCTCATGCTGACCTGTTGGCACATTCTCTTGTGTTGATGTGAGCTTTTTGTCATTTCTCTGTGCAAGCACAGAAAACCAAGGTTGCACTGTTATGCACAGTAGTTTAAGTTAGCCTTGTGATATTATGTGTATGTGTTACAAAAGAAATTTTTAAGCAAATATTGATGATCTCTAATGTTTTATCCATGGTTTCAGGAAAGAGTTGGAGGAGTTTGCTCTTAAATCAAAACAAGAAAAGGAACGGAAAAGGGAAATGGAAGAAAAGGTACTATGATGTGAAGTATTCATCATAAAGAAACTGGGATAAGCTTACAACTCACTTGCAGGCATCTGCAGCAAGAGGTTGCAAGTTGTAGAAAACAGGCCATTTTACAGTTATGTACTTAGTTGTCAAGCCTGTGATTTAGAGTAAGGCTTATGGTGACCTTGTTATGATAGAGACCAGTATCTAGTTGGCAATTGATGATCACTCTAATGAAGCCTTTAAACTCTTTATGGTGGCCAATTTGTGCTCTTCCATCGATGTAGCACCACAGTTTCTTTTGAGACTTACCCCCTTCAAATGAAGAGCCACTTTAGTTAGTGATCCTAGCCTTAATTCTCCTAGGGGCCTTGAAATTTGATTCAGTGGTGGTATTGTAAGGAGTGATTATATACCATTTTTCCTAGGGGTTGAAGTGTCAACTAGCTACTACTTCAAAGAATATGTGATGTTTATGATTGAACAATGTCTGCCTCTGACACATGAACAAGTTCTATTTTTCCTCTTCAGAATGATAAAACACTGAGTAAAGCATACTGTTTGCTAATTTCTTATTTTAGCTTGCTAAAGAGGAGAAAGCAAGAAAAACACACTATTACATCAGCACTCATCAAATCCCTGGAGTATACAACTCACCCTTTTTCCCACCACAACCATCAGCAAAAGAGATTGAGTTGAGGAATGCAAGACCTCTAAGCCGCAGAAGCCGGCAGAAGCTGAAATCAGATGCAGCACAGATTCTTGATCAATCTGGAAGTGTTAAAATTGTTACAAGGGAGTCCAAGACTGTGCCTCTTCCTCCAATATCTATGAAGTCAACCGCAAAAGTACAAGTAAGGATTGATTTTAAAATATTACCCTTGAGATTAGATGAAAAGAACAGTTCAGAAATTTTCAATTGAATGGTGACACACTGGGTTGAGTGTGATGAAGGGTTTAAATGTGATACGAAGATCAAAGAAAGACCTTTGAGCATGATTTGTGAATTTACTAACCAATGTGAGGTGTAATTTGTTTCCTGAAATATAACTGACTTGTGATTTTTTTTCTTTTATTTCCTGAAATTCTCAAGATTTCCCCTGAAACCTAGCACATGTGAGGAAGGATTTGAAGTTTTCCCTTTTAAATTAATGTTGTGATGTGAGAAATTGTCTGAAACAGGACTTTCCTTCACCTGCGTCATGCTACCCTCTATGATTTCAATCACAGATTCTAAAGTTAGGATTCATTCTTGTACAGTATGATAAACAGTACCATGTGAAGGTACTACTCAGGAGCTGTCATTTGATTGCATTTACATGCCAGGGTTTCATCCACAGACTTAACAGTTATATCCACTTTGCTAAGCTTTGTTAACACAGTACCACATGGAATTACCAGTTAGAAGCTTTTGCTTGAATAACTCCAGTTTTGCTGTCTTTGAAAAATTTACTTGTGGTTACTAACACCAAATTGCACTTGAAATCATGTTATTACCTATAATTATAGTCCTAACATTGGAACCTTATACAACTCAGCTTCTACGTTGCCCACATACATGTAGCAAACAGTACCTGGGGTTGGTAACTAACAGTTCTTTTTTAACTTTAGGGTCCATTCCGTACTCCAAATGAGGTGTGGCAGCAGCGACACAAACCTCTAAATCCAACATTAAGGGTGGCCACTTCTTACCTCTCAGCAGAGGATGCAAGGTAAATGTGGAATGATTTCTAAGCTGTAAATTAAGTAATGAGCTGGTTTAAGTTTAGTCCAAGCTTTCAAACTCTTAATGGTGGCCAATTTACGTTATCGACTCAGTTGATAATACCAAATTACCATGTTATACTCCCCTACCGACCCAGCACTACAGTTTCTTTAGAAACTCACCCCCTTATTCATTAAGTATTAGTATTAACAACAGTCCAACTCGGGAGTATACTTTTATCTCGATGATGGATCAGACCACATGACTTTGAACTCCCATAACTGACCAAGATATACTTTCCCCCTATAATATCAATACAGTATCAAGTGGACAGGCAATAAGGGGATTATTTTACTCGATCCAATACCAAATTCTCCAAACTATCATCATAAGAATTGTATTGCAGACAGCAAGGAGAATTACTACTGAGATGTTGGGAGGGAAAGGGTCAAATGATACTATTCGGTTCAAACCATTTACTGTGTTATATTTTCATTTCTCTCTCCTAGAGCTGACATGAAAGCTGATGAATGGGTAACAAGACTGATAGATGATAAGTGAGTTGTCAACTTATCTTGTCCTAACGATTAGATGTTGATGAAAGTGCAAGCGTCTTTCAACTGAGACACTGAGCCATATCTGAGAATGTCTTACGCGACTATGAAAGTGGACCAAGCGCGTTTGATAATCACCTCCTTGTCATTTCTCTTCATCAGCCATATATCCAGTTAGAACGATATATGGGTTCGTAATCTTGTTCTCAGAGTTTGGCCAGCCAGGTGTCCCGATTACTACGTGCATGACGAACAGGACCACTGGGATGAGGTTGATGGTACTTTCATCAATCATTGCTTGGATCTTTCCTGCATTCTTTCACATACTTTACCATGCCTGTTTCCTGTTTCTTTTGTCTCACCGTAGCTACAAAGTGTAACACAGTGGTTAAATGTCTGCGCATGTGTTAACGTTGCTGTAGCCAGGGATCGTGGTTAGGTGGCGTGCTTTCAGGCTCTTACATCCAAGTTCTCTCACCGGAGTTAGAAAAGCCACACGAGCGAGTACGTTACGGTCTTTGAAAACCGTAAACTTGATAACGTTAAAACAAAGCGCTAAATCAACGAGAAACCCGAAATTAAATAAGCTTTGTGTTCGAAAAGTTTTGAGTTTTCCTTTCATATGCTATTTCTCCCTCTTACAAATTTCTATGAACGTCTCAACTTTCTTTGCATATTTTGCGTGACAGCGGTGGTTTCGCATATGAATCTAGTGGATGACCGAACCGTGCAAGAAAAACTGCTTTGCAATATGATGTATACTCCTCAACGTGCTCCGTGTTGATAAAGTCTCAGTCTTTCATGCTTTTTCCACTGAGTTCTTTTGTTATCTTTGACGAACACTTGGACTCACTCCTGTATCTCACTCGTGTATCTTGGAATCACCAGTGTATCGTATTTCACCAGTTGATGGATACATTACTTTTTTGGCAATTTTTACCTTGAGATGTTCTGTTATCTTTCATCCTTTCCTCTGTTGTCAGATGCTATAAAAGTGCTTGTACTTTTGCTTGTGGCACTCTTTCGCTTATATTGAGGTAGTGCAGCGCTTTTCGATCGATTGTCAGAAAACCGAAACCACAACAATCCCAACAACCAATTAGAGAGTAGAAAATAACACATTCAGCCAATGAAAAAAAACAAGCAAACTGTCCAAAGCGCAGGAAAACGCGGGTGACCAAGTCACGATTGGTTTAGTCACTTGCATTTGATTGGTCGAAGGGGTGACCTCATTTTTTTTTGGGACCAATTGTTGAGTAAAGCAAAACCGAAGTATTTTTCTTTGCAGTTATGGGTTACAGGAGTGATCAAATTGCTCTAACAAGAGGTCCTTTTATATGCTCACAAATTAGCTGCCCTTTTTTTCTGACAAGGTGTAATTAGGCGTTAGGTAGTACGCCGCCATCGTCACGATTTAAAGGATCGTGGGCGGAGTTGATATGCCAGGCTTCTAAACGAAGGCAGTGGTGGTAACGCCGTTTAGCGGTGATAATTTTAGAATTATCCCATCCAGTTGTATTGTTAGTTGGGCATGTATGCTCCGAAAAAGCTGAATTTTCTTATTTGCAAAAGAAAACCGTTTTTTGATGCTCTTTCAAACGTGTACCAAACTGACGTGTGGTTTGTTCGATATACTCGTGATCACAGTCATTGCACGGAATAGAATAAATAGCGTCGTTGTTCGTTGTTCTTTCGTGACAGGATCCTTAGCTTTGGCAAAAATATGCCCTAATGTCTGAAAAGGTTTTTGCACAACCGTTACGTTAAAGTTGCTCAAAAACCTTTTCGGACTCTAGGGCAGCCTTTAACCTCTATATATCACACGACAAGACCGTAATAACACTTGCGAGTAGAATCTTGTCTGGCAAAGAAGCTTCCCATTTCCTTGAAATGTGAACATCATCGGCAATTTCTTTCCTCTGAACAATCTTTCCACAGCTAACAGTTTCCTCTGCAATCATACAATGAAGGAGATTCAATCCATCACCTTCTCTTTAACCTATTTTTTACCTGGACTAATGCCACAGGAAGCCCAGGAACTTTCTCTCTTCTTACTCTTCGTTGGACTCATCTTATTCTACTGATCATGTTGGGTGTACTGTTCATCATCTACTCAAGGTTTGGTGAATCCATCACGAGGTGACCTTTGAGATCTGCGTGTAATTCTCCCTACTGGATTTCATACATTTCCTAGTTTTCAGTTTAGAGAATTTTATGTTGTATCATAAGATTTTGTATCACGTTGTCCAGGACTGTTATCCAATTTTTACTATCGGTCACCTAAACGGTGTTTTGATTTAGAAGAAGTTACATGCTGTTACCTCTGATTGTTTCAGGTTTGTTCCATGTACTCATCGAGAGCGCCCTTATGAACCTCTACTACACACAACGTCACAATATGGAAGGTGAGTTCAGTTTCAAATCAGCCAATCAGAGCAAAGGAAAATATCATAAGGAGCCAATGAGAGCTTGTAAATAACTGCGTGTGATAAAAGCGCGGGAAAACGTGTGCCACCAACATGCGACTGGCTCCAGTTTACCTCTCATTGGTGCAAAAGTGGCGCGAGTTTTTGAGACCAATCACAGCGCGAAGGAAAGGAAAGCAAGCATTATCCCGGATTACTTTAAATACATAGAAAATATTCATTACATGGTTTTTCTTATTTTTTTCATATGAAAATTTTAACGTTCTTTTTCTTTAGTCTTCCTTATGGAACAAAGCATTTCAGAGAAGAAAACGTAGACAAACATATTACGCCTTCGGTAAGAACTACACAGTTTCTTCTGTAATTTGTTACCATGTCTTGTGATTTTCATTTGTGGCCTCTCGGTTATTGCGACGCATTATTCGTGCCTTCTAGATTGGTGTATGATATAACTTTCTCTCATACGGAACTGGATAAAGACACGGGAGGGCTTAGTAACGTAGTGATCAAACGTCAAGCATGCGCAGGTGGTTCAATTTTGACCAGCCGCGCGTCAATTACCCGCGCAAAGCTTTAGAGTAAAGCATAAGAAACAATGCTGTCACGCAAAATATGTGCAAAAAATGTAAATGAATAATTAAAAAACAAATAGAAAAGAGAGGAAAAGGAAAACTCGAGACTTCAAACACAACGCTTAATTTAGGACGGATATCTCGGTGCTTTATCATTTTGTTTTGAGCTTTACCAGAAAAGTTTCACGGTTTTAAAACACCGTGAATAACTGACTTATATGGTTGTTTGTAACTCCTGTTAAACAAATTTGTTTACGGACTGAAAACATGTCTCTAAGCGTTTACAAAGTTCGCACATGCGCAGGCGTTTGACCGCTGTGTTGGGTTTAGTTGGCTTTTTAGGGAAGGGGGTAGCGATTTACATGATATTGACGGAAATGATGGTCGTAACTTCCGGAAGTCTAATTAGAAATATCTTGAGGTGAGAGTGTCTCGACTTTAATGCTAACCTTTAAAGGTACTATTTAGATGATTGGGCTAAATTAGCAGAAGTTACCGGCCTTGGGAAAAATATTGATTAGTATATGTCCATATTTTTTTCTTGGCAGAGATTTCAAACAGTGGCATCGCCGATTCCAATCTTCGAGCAGTTTGGGAAAACGTACTGATGTTGAACATAATACTACAATATTTAAATAGCAGGTTACCACTTAAAATGCAGATGATGGTTACTATTTCGGCTTCAAAGTGGTTCGTGTAAAATATAGAAATCGAAGTAGGTTCTATTTTTCAAGAAATCTCTCCATTAATTTTTTTGTTTTGATGTGATATCATTCTAGTCTACGTTTTCTTCCATATTTGTGTTAAATAGTTGTGCTTCTGCATCTTTTTTTAATCTGTTATTAGTCAAAGCGAAAATTGAACTTAAAACTTGTCGTGGCGAATTCTCCTTTGTAAATATTCACTGTGATGGGTCGCGTTTTTACAGTTAAATTGTAAAATACGCGATGCGAAACTGATAACGAAAATAAAATCATGATTAATTATTTGAATATGGAATTTTCTTCTGGATTTTTCCGTGCTCTGTGAGTATATTTTCGGCACTTCTTGTGTTCAAGAGAGCACCATCTGGTCAGTTCGTGAAACCTTTTGTAAGAAACGAAGGGTTTTCTATTAAACCTCGGCGTTTGTTAAATTTTAGTTGAATTTATTGCCCTTCAAAACGTTGTCCTCTGTCCAAATTCTCATTTTTATGCAGATTGCTCATTGAACACAAAATTTGACTCTGAAAAACCGTAGTTCATCGGAAAGATGATATTGGATTGAACGTTTCATGAGTTTAACATTCGTGAGAGGATGTTCTCTGATGTAATCAATAGTTTAGATTTAAAATTGATATTATGTTGGTTTACTTATTACGAAATCTGTTTGGGCGTCCATGGATCTTCCCTATCCAATATAACTCTTTAATAAATTCTTTTTGTAATCGCAGATTTGCCGGGTCATGGTTTTGATAATTTTATTTTATAGCTACTGTTACCAAATTTTGATTTTGAACGTAAAGAAATTTCAAATCTATATGAATCTGATATATAATTTGATTTTCCCAAAAGACAACGCGAAAATCGAAGGACTCTTTTTTTCAATATCAAAGGTTGTTAGATTTACTAAGCTACTTTATGGTAGCAACTGTGGTGTATGTTCAATGAATCGTTTTGCCGTTTGCATTTGTATTTAGTCGATTTTGCTGGAATTTTCATTGGGCGAGAAGATTTCACAAATGATTTTTAAGTTTTCAGTGACGCATAGACGGAACAAACACAAAATATGTACTTAAATCTCCTTTCAAATCTGTCTTTTTGTGATATACAGCAATATCACAACAAGCACACCATCTCAATAACGTATATACGTCAGAGATAATTGTTACTGCAGAAGAAAGGGCTTCCGCCGAACTCAAAAGATTTGTATAAAGGATTTTGCTTCAGTTGATAGATGCAAATTCAGTTCGATCCTCACTTAAGATCGCTATTACTTACGGTCAATACTTTGTATTTGCAACAAATTTCGACGCAAAACACCTGCATTCATCATCAGTTAAATTACTTGATGTTATGGTTTTCTCCCTGCCGAGCGAAAAGGTTACACCGTTGTTGTCCTAGTTGAAAATTTCCAAGTGGTCAAAATGTTCTTCCACCGCGCGCCTTTGGCATTCATCATCTTTTTCTTGGTCGCTGCAGTGTTGTTTTTCTGTTTTCTGGCGTATTTCTATGTGTGGATGTGTTGCCGAAAGAGATATCGCCTCAAGGAGCAAAAGAAAGCTACCGCAGCGGAAAGAAAAACGAACGAAGAACGATTCCATGACCTTACCAAACCTGAAAGCAGCGAGCAATCGAAAGGAAACAGGTTTTATCCAATTGTTTTCCACAACAAGAAACAGGAAACTTCTGAGCTAAGGCTTCTGTAAGAGGAAAGTAACCTTCTCTTATTTTCGCATCAGAATACTGTTTTGACAATCTTCGTCCCCCTTTGTAACTTTCGTAATCACAGAGGAATTATTTATTGAACTCGCCAAGGGTACTCTTTCAACTGACTGGCTTTTGTTGAAACAAATTGTAAACGCAAAGGAAAACTATTTTCATATTACCTCTTCAAGATACTTCTTTGCTCACTTAAATGTTTTTTTTTTTCTGTTATGGTTAGCTGACAAGAAAATAAGCAGTTGTCATGTCATCATTTCGGTTTTAGAGAGACCATTTAATTAGACTACACCGTAACTTTTACAGACCATTCTGAATAGCGTGTCGATGCCTTCGAAATCATTGTGTGGTGTCTGCGTTTATATTTTTTGGAAATTTCTCAGAAATAAACAAAATAATTTTATGTAAATAGAAACGTCGAAATAGAGCAGATTTAATCAGAAATATGTACATTTTACGTTTCGTGTGTGTGTTTTGTACTGATCATGAGTTCTGTTCTCTCGTTAAATTAAAAAAAGCAGCTATGGAAAATAATAGAAGTTACATTTTTCAAAGAGAAAAAGAAGTTGCCATCTTGAAAAAAAAATTGTCGAGAGATTAGCAAACGTTTATAAAAAACACCTGATGCCCTTTGATAAAATTCGCTTTAAAAATCTTAGTTGCTTGTCATTTACTGAATTGTTAGTAATTATGCAGTCTGAGATTCTTCCTTTGAAGGATTCGATTGCTTTTCAATTAGAGCGGCCAAGTTATCCAATCGCAGCGCTTTTCCAGCCAAGGGAAGATGTAATATAAAAAATAACTGTCTTTTCTCCTCTCTGCTGTTAAATACATATTCTTCTTTGAAGTCTTCTCATATTTTCCTTTTTATTTTCGTTTTGCGTCTTGTTAATTACAAGAAAAGCTTAATCAGTGAAACATGTCAATCAACTGCTGTCGGATACAAAGCGCGGGGAACGCGGTAAAAGATCGAAGCGAATGCGTCTTTTAATCCCGCGCGCCAGTGTAATAGCGTATTTATTCAATTAAACGCCGCCCTTGATTAAGCGCCGTACTTTAGAGAAGAAATATTAATAAACGCCGCATCATCATGCGACGTTTATTTGATTAATAGACTCAAAATACACACAGCGATCATTACTTCGATCGCAGTTGGAAATTTTGAGTGAACCAGACACAAATCCTTTAAAATGTACCAGTTCTGATTTCGAGAAAGCATATCCGACATACTAACTTTATTTACTTTATGTATTGCAGTAGTATTAACATGCAAATTGTAAAATTGAGAAAAATTTAAAAAATAACTGTTTAGACAATCACTACAACATGTTTGTTTTTTAACAATTAAAATGGTCAATTACCATACCACTTTTTTGGATTTTAAATAAACGCCGCCCTCGTATAAATGCCGCACTCGAATAAACGCCGCACTCCAATCACGAAAAATTTAATAAACGCCGCGGCGTTTAATCGAATAAATACGATATTGGTTCTTCAGCGGAGTGGCTTTCAGGTAGAAGGTGGTATGAGCTATGTGAGAGGGAAGAGAGGGGGCGTTGGGAAACGACTTCAACAAGGGAGGGGGGGGGGGTGATTTCACAAGTTGAGATCTAAAAAGATGAGGACAACTGAATGAACTAACTATTTAGTATATCTTTTCATTTTACACATTCTATAAAATCTCCAAGAGAAAACACTCTAGCGTAGAAAAGGCATCCGTTTGTCCTGTTTTTTTCTTCGTTTTATGTTTAAGGGTAGAATTATATTCTGGAGAAATAAAAGAAGTACTTTTTTCTGGCTAAAATGGGTCAAAATTGAGGCAGATCATTCCCTAACAAAACTTGCAAACTCTATCTCTCCTACACGATCTAGATCTCTACTCGCCTTTGAGTCTGCCATGCTTTTCCAATAATTGAACCTCTGAGAACTTGTGTTAAATCGAAAAAAAATTCCTTTGTTTATATTTTTCATTCTTCTGGTCTCCTTTACGCATGACGAATTGCTGGAAGTGTAAGGGGAAATATCTTAGGAGTCAATTCCGAAGAAAAAAAGGGGATCAACATCAGTATCTGGGCAACTACCCACCTACCCCTCCCCTAACTCAACAACAGTCAATTGACAACAAGTCAGGGTTAATGTTGGGTTAGGGGAGGGGTAGGTGAGCAGTTGCCCAGATACTGATATTGGTCCAACAACAATCATTGATAACAAGTTGGGGTACACTGATATTGATCCAGTGGATCAATATCAGTATCTGGGCAACTGCCCACCTACCCCTCCCCTAACTCAACAACAGTCAATTGACAACAAGTCAGGGTTAATGTTGGGTTAGGGGAGGGGTAGGTGAGCAGTTGCCCAGATACTGATATTGATCCGATCCGGCAACGGTAACATATTCCTTGACCCATCCTTCTCCAATCTTGTTGTCTAACCATTTGAGCTCTAAGAGTGATTGGGATCTGATTTATCTTAACAAAATATCACCTTTGAATCACACTTGAAGGTCAGGAGAATAAAGAAAATGATCACCACCTGAATAAGCTCTTGATTGTTAAACAAATTCTCCTTGTCAGCACGTCAGGAAATGTATATGAAACAGTATGGAGAATATGCATACTGATGTTCGGGTGTAAAAGACAAACACAACTGACAGATCTGCAATTTTAACTTTATTTACATTAATCTAATCAACAGTAACTACAACTTGGTAATGATTTTTTTTCTCTTGATGCCTATTGACTAAAGGATCACCCACTCTACCAATTTACGTCCATTTGAATACCTCTTTGGTTTAAATTCTTCCTTCCTGGTAATAAACTTTGTTCTTATATAAAATACGAATGATTGTTGATTCCTACATGTGGTTCTCGAAACTCACCGATACGTATGCGAAAACGACATCTAATGATTCTAAAGATATTTTTTTTTGACGTAATTACCAAAATAGAGCTCCAAAAATAATTCTTCAACTAAGAACTACGAATATGAGCGGTCGAAGGTTTACTAACAAAAAGAGAAAATTATTAACTGCTTCTTGAGATGACGCAGTGCATCTTGGGATAACGCACTGCATCTTGGGATGACACGACGCACCGAAAAGGCCACCGGTCAGGAACTAAATCGTCCTACGACGGTATAAATTGTAACTAATGAAATTTACGGATCGGAAATTTCCAAAAATTGGCGAAAGATACCGAGGAGTCTTCGAAAGATCGGCTAAACTTCAGAATACCCCGCAACTCATTTACATGTGTCGGGAGGCTTTGAAGATCGAGGCATAACACAATAGACGCTATTCTTATTCAATGACATGTAAATGAGTTGCGGGGTATTCTGAAGTTGCTCCGAAAGATCATGATGTGATTGCGAATTGGGCTGCAAGACGAATGGATCGAATCTGCAACTAGATTTTCCGAAGTTGTCTGACATCGGGTACATTTTTTGAAATAACTTTACATCTGTGCGCTTAAAACGAAAAAAGTATTCGTTGAAATTTTAAAACAGTTGTATTCAGAGAAATGACCTCTTGCTATGATTGTCATTCAAAGGAAATGCAATCTAACTTCGGCCTAAAATATCTGGAAAGAGAGAAATTCACCAAAGTTTCATTAGTCGTGTTTCCAGCCACGCAGAAGACAGACTTGAAACATAGAAATGATTGGTCCAAGCCAAAGTACATGCACCATAATTGTAACATTCTGCGAACCCCTCCTTTAAAGGGACACATGACCTTAGTCAACAAAAGATGCTAAGATTCTTCCCCTCTGAACTTTGACCCGGCTGAGATGGCATAACATTCAATGAATACAACTGTCTTTAGTACTTCTCGTAAAAGCATAATTCAAAAATTGTTTGAATTCATGACAAGCTCACCTTGCCATCTTTGCTTGAATATCATTTCAGACATTCCCTATCTTTAAATTAGCACAGAAAGTGGGAGATAATAATAATCTAAAAGATTGTTCCATAACGAATCACTTAATTTTATCCATCATTAAATATGTCCACAGGGCACCCTGAAATATTTACATGACCGAAGTAATTCTCTATTAGGGATATGACCCATCGTTTTCCTGATAGTCGAAAATTACAAAATTGGTAATTTAAATTCTAAAAAAAAAAGTATTGACTTTGATATTTCCAAAACCGCTTTATATACTTTGTTTATAAAATTAACCCTTGCTACATATTTTTCTTTTTTTTTCAGTTTTTCTCCCAGCTGGGATATGTTTTGTCGTTCACCTCAATCTAATCAAGAATACGTAACAAAAACTTACAATAAAAAGTATGACTGTTGCAAAATCTCCCTTAACCCTCTAACTCCCATGAGTGACCAAGACAGAATTTCTCCTTACAATATCAATACAATATCAACCAGATAAGAGATGAGAATAAAGAAAAATATCAATTTGGGGATAATTAGTTGATCAAATACTAAATTCTCTGAACTAGCATTGTAAGAATCGCATGGTTGACAGTAAGGAGAATTACAAATTTGATCTAAGAGTTAAAGGGTTTAAAACTACTCCCATAACCATTAACTTCAACATAACATTTTTTATGGACATATCAAATTTTTTCCATGTAAACTTACAGCTGCAACAGCCCCTAATTTCAAATATCATTGCCATAAGCATGTTATTTTTAGATAAAATATAAAAAAATCAAATGATAAACCCTTGACAAATTTTGTATCCAAGTTTTCATTGTGATGAAAATTTTTTTACTCAGCCCCAAATCAATGTTTCCATCCTTCAAATCCTGAAAGACTCAGTGTCCACAAAACTTCTTCCATCCACTAATGTGTTACAATCTAGATTGACCTTTTTGAATATTAAAGTTACCTTTGCACTATTCAACATGCTGCAAAAGATATTTTTAACCTTTAAGTTCTCTCAAAGAAACCCTTGCCTGTAACCATTCAACGGAAAACTACCAAGCAATTATAAAATTCGATTTAGAGACCTTTTGGAAGGAACAACTTTCACATTAATGAGTTGTTAAGTTTTGGCCAAGTACTGCACCGCTAGCAAATCAAGCAAACCCTTCATTTGCATTATTTCTGGTATATTAACCATGCTGCCCCATTTGCTACTCAGGCAAATAAAAATTCATAACAACTCTCTGATTTGTGATCAACTGACTCGTGGCACTGACGAGAAATCGGTTTTATCTCACCAGTCCAGAGTTGTTCCGCAACATACAGTCTATGGCGAATGTACAGCTGAAGTGTACACCGTTATATCTCTGATAGAGTTCATCAAAGCAGAAAACCAAAATGCCAGTAATTTGACCAGTAAATTGATTGTAATATTCTCTCACTGTACAAGTACTAGCTGACAGCTGTAGGGGAACCTTCTGGAACAGGACTGGGTGTGGCTGACGTGACACGAGGTGATGGCACAAAAGCCGAGTTGGCCAGTTCCAGCAGTGCATCTGCACCAGCAATATCATTCAGTTTTTCCATAGTGCTGTCTCTGCGGCCCCGTTTATTCCGTGATGCAGGCCTATCCTTGCTAGCTGCCCTCTTGCCTTCTATCTCATCTTCCAGTCCTTGGCCGTAACCACTGTCACTCAGCCTGTCATTCAATTCATCCTTGACAACCTTCTCCATGGTCTCCTCAATTTCGCTGTCATCATCATCATCCGAATCATCATGGTGATCAAATTCAAACTCACCATCCAGGGATGAATCCGGTGAAATGTCGTTCCTCAGCTTCACAGAATCAATCTTACTGAGAGATGCAGACAGACCAGCTTTGACACTATTTCTTTAAAAGAAAAAAATACATTAACTTCTTAAAAGTTTTGTTAAAAGAATGATACATTTTCATAAGTAACAAAAGTATGCAGCTGAACAGTCAGAAGAGTGCACAAGATACTGAGCTGTATGTGACTTATGATGAAACTACAAATTCTCCGTGTTTCACAACGAAATACACAATATCAGTGGCTTATACATGGAATACTGTTCACTTGCAGAAATTCTGTACATATGGATTTTTAAAAACCTGACATCCTCACCTTCTGTGGGTATCTATGAGCAAGGATGAGGTCCTATCCTTTGCCATAGAAACCGACCCAGAAAATGAACCTCTGTGTCTGAAGAGGAATTCTTTGGCTTGTTTAACAAGCAACTCCTCTCTGTCCGTCTCTGAAGGGGGACATGATTGGCATCGTACCACTGGGAAATAAGGAAACACACTTTGTAAATACCTTAGCCCTTTTACACCTGAGAGTCACTAGCATCTATTTTCTCCCAAAAGTATAACCTCTGCATCACACAGTACGGTCATAAGAACAAAGGAAATGACACCAACTTAATATTCTCTTGATTGATAAACAAATTCTCCTTGTCAGCACCTTAGGAAATGTTTAGAGAACAGTATGGAGAATAGGCATGCTGATGTTAGGGTGTAAAGGATTAACACATAGTCATCAGGTGTGGCATTTTTTGTTTTTTCCTTGTTCCTTTCCTAACTAACTAATGACTACATGGTCAACAAAAAAAGAAAAAAAAAATTGGCAAAATGGAATCAAAGAGACATTTTAGTGAATTTATGGATATCCTGTGCCACACATGATTACGAAAGAAAGTAACTGATTGATAACTAATAACTCAAATGATCCTGTGATTCCAAGAAAAAGAATTGAGCCATCATCCCCACAAAAGTCTTTTTCCTTCCCCTAAACATAATAATGGATTTATCATCTTAATCAAGATGCCTGCCCTCCCCCAGACTCCTAAGGATGCCAAATAATTTGCAAATGGAATCCTCACATTACATGTTGTTATGCTTCTCATATTCACAAGTAAAACTGACAATGGTTTCAGGAGGTAACTCAGGGCATACTTTTCAGTATTTTGGAAGGAGCACTAAACCTCACCCTAATCTTTTTCTGAACACCCAACATACTGTGGAAGAAGAAATGCAGTTTAACCCCAGGGCCAGTTTTTACAAAACATGGTTAATCTAACCTGGGATTAGTGTACATTTTTAAGTTTGTTTTTGGCTCTGCAAAGGGATTTTTCTTTTGTCATTTTTTTCCTGTTAGTTTTGAGTCTTAATGAGATAAGGCCTAACAAAGCCTTAGCTCTTAAACCTGCTTTTCTACATAAGGAATTAAAGCTTAAGATAAATTTTAATCCTGGATTAATGCTGATCCCTTTTCAAACCTGTCCCAGGACTCCAGATCAAGTTGTTTGTGTTTTATTCTTACAAATGGGTACCAGTGAACTGCCGAGAAACCCTGACCAAATGTTGTTTGATTCCCTGTAACAAACGAGCATCTCATCCCAGTCATTTTATGCTGAAAAGCTGCAGATAGGCTCCTGCAGACACGGGTTACTTAGCCTCTGGGACTTACCCATACACTATCATTTCACTATTTCATAATTTTCAACCCCTTACACCCTAACATCAATATCTACATTCTCTATACTGTTTTCTCTGCATTTCCTATGACACTGATAAGGAGAAGATGTACTTACTCTCTGCGACACGTATTTCAGGAGGTGTGCTTATCATGCAAATTGTTGCCACTGCTTCAGCTTCAGCATCTGGGTCAACTTCAATTTTACCTGCAAGCGTAAAATCATCGTTTCTAAGGCTTTGATTACAGTAAATGTTAGGGTGACTCTTACAACTTCTTCGGAGATATGTAGTAACATCACCTCTCCTTTTGTTTGTTGGCATTGGGCAGATAACCATTCGCATTGGGCAGATAACCATTCGCATTGGGCAGATAACCATTCGCATTGGGCAGATAACCATTCGCATTGGGCAGATAACCATTCGCATTGGGCAGATAACCATTCGCATTGGGCAGATAACCATTCGCATTGGCCAGATAACCATTCGCATTGGGCAGATAACCATTCGCATTGGGCAGATAACCATTCGCATTGGCCAGATAACCATTCGCATTGGCCAGATAACCATTCGCATTGGGCAGATAACCATTCGCATTGGGCAGATAACCATTCCAGCTGGCCTTTTTCTGTTTATTTTTTAGGTTTTAAACTAAAAAGAAATGTAGAAGTTGCTTACTTACCACTATTTTTTCCAAGTGAACTGTTGTAAAGGAAAAAATCAAACAAACAAAAAAAAAGATTTAGAACAAACAATTCTTTGAATAGCAATTTACGTCAAGACAAATAAAGCTACATTCAAGTCTTAACTACAGGAACTTGAGGAAAAGTTTTAATTGCATGTAAGAGAGACAAAGGACCTGATATCACAACACCTATCATTGACATCTTATAATATCACACATTTGTGGTTGTTTAAAATTAATGGGAGCACGAATTGGGAAGTGGATAAAGAGTGCTGCACCCACAACATACTACTGGTTTGAATGCTGGAACCCACATCAAATTTGGGTTGAGTTTTTTCATGCTGGTTCAAATTCCTACTCAAGGGTGATTTGTTCCCTTCAGTAGTAACCATCCTCAAATACAAGTCAATTATCATATGACCTGAGCAGCCCAGCTGAGAAAATAAGAAAAAAACTCTCTGTACAAGGGCCAAATGGGATGGTGAGAACTGGGCCTGAAAAAGCACTATGCCCAAACCTAGTTGCAAGCTAAAAATAGAGGGGAAGAAAAAAGAGAGAGCTGTGATCACATGATGAATGCTTATAGTTAAGTTGGGTTGGACTGGAAAATATTGGACTCTAGATATGACCTCAAACTAAGTATTACCCATCCAGCACTCCCACTCAGTCAGTATGTAAACAGCTTGCCTTAAATGCCTAACAAATCAACCAACAATTTTACCTTCCTGACCCATTCTGCGGTGAAGGTGGAGGCGTGGTGAGAAGATGATGATACGGGTGAAAAGCAGGTGTTTTCCTCAAAGCTTGAAGAAGGTTTGGCCGATACTCAGGATCAACAGTCCACAGTGAACCTTTGCCAACATTCTGTGGATAAAACTACTCTAGTCAGTCAGAACAGCCTGAAGCCTAGATAGATAGATAGATTAGATAGATAGATAGTTTATTAAAACTGCACTGCAGCCAAAGGCTGAATTATGCAATTATTTAAAAAAAACTTTACAATACTTGAAAATTACATATGAATCCTGGAAAATAAAACGAAAACTGATTTTTACGATAATATTAAAAAACTCTAACAGGTTCATATTGAAATATGTTAAAATATAAAGCATGAATTTAAGTGGGATGAAACTACAGCCCAGACTGTTTCGACAGTCTGAGATGACTTTATGACATGACTTCACAGTGGGGATCATTACTGATATTCTTTAACCCTTCCACTCCCAAGATCTCATTAGTAATTCTCCTCACTGTCTACCTTACAGTTCTTATGATGTTACTGTGGAGAATTTTGGCATTGGATCAATTGATAATCCCTCAAGGGGTTAGAGCAACTTGTAAGAATTTGATAACTGTTACATCAGATAGAAAATTTGGATCAAATTAATCCTTTAACTCCCAGATCAAATTTGTCATTCTCCTCACTGTCAACCATACAATCCTTATAATGTTAGTCCTGAGAATTTAGTATTGGATCAACTAATTATCCCCAAATTGATATTCTTCTCTATTCTCATTACCTCCCTGCTTAATATTGTATTGATATTGTAAGGAGAAATTCTGTCTTGGTCACTTATGGGAGTTAAAGGGTTAAAAATGGTATCACATTGTAAGGAGAAGAATGTCACACCCAATGGTGACCTGATCTTGTTCAGGATTAAATGAAATTTTGTAATGATTCCAATCAAATATTAGTAAGATTCCATCTTCTATGACTCCTCCCCCCCCTCCCCTGCTAAAATTCTGCCCTTAATTGGTTCTGCCCACACCGGTTGTCAACTAGTAATGTCACAGATTGAAATCATTGAAATATCTGTTTTAAACTCACTTGTCCTTTATCCTTATCAACCTTCTTAAAACACTTGTTTAGTGAAAGGTTGTGCCGCACTGAGTTTTTCCAACCAAGTCTGGCATCCCGAAAGTATGGAAAATGATCCATAATCCAGTTATAAATATCCTTTACAGGCAACTTTTTTGAAGGTGCTTCCTCGATGGCCATGAAAATAAGTGAAGAAAATGAATATGGAGGCTTTGACGGACTCTTCCGTTTATTGGCCAAAGTGTCTGGAGAGAGAGGTCCTTTTGCCTGACCCCCTCTGGGAGGGGTTTCAAGAATGTCACCATTACTGTCCCTGGGTGGGGACATAGGCGGCACGGTCGCTGAGACTTCAAAGCCTTTCAAAATGTCATTGTTTTGCAGCCAGTTAAGGCTTGTTAAGTCATCATCAGGGTCTCCCTTTTCTGTTCTGATTGCACTAAAACAACTGCTACTCAAGTTGATTCTGGTACTCTCATCGAATGATGTTCTGAAGCTTGATCCTCCCGCAGATTTACTCAGATATGGACGCGATTGACTCTCGTGCTTATCCAGTTCTGATTTACGTATTGGTGGCATTTTAAATCTGTAAACAGCAACCATCCCAAGGAAAAAGATAGAATAATTAGAAGCAAGTTAAACCAAAATTATTGTTAACTTTTTCTATGAGCCAGGCATTACGAGAATTAACCCTTCAAACTCTACGAGTAACCACCATCGAATTTCTTCTCACAGAAATGCTTCTGAATTGTTCTGTATTTTTTTTGCAGTTTTTCCTTCCACCAGTGAGATATTTTCTAACCAGTAGCACAAGTGACCTTGTACCTGATGAATTTCCAAAAATTCCATGAAATTTTAGATACTAGAAGCAGTAAATTATAAGTTACCGTCTAAAAAAATAGAACACTGTTTACGGTTAGGTACTGTCTGATTCTCTTCCTAAATTATACTGTAGGCACAATTTATTAATAACTAATTTGCACTCTCTACCTCTTATTAGAAAATTGTTATAATTTCAATGTTTCGTGACATTGATGTATCAATATTACTGCATAGGATTGGCCTAGAATATGCTTCACTTCTGAAAATTCACAATAAGGCAGCCAACTGATTCTTAAAACAAACCTGTTAAAGACAAATTAAGCAAAACATCATTGTGAACAAATAACAAGACCTCTTCTGTTTGCGAGAAAGTGTTTTGTAGATAAAGCAGAATCTACTACGTTTTTCAATTATCTTTATAAATTCAAACAACTAACCACTAAACAAGATGAGGGTAGTTTGCGTCAAAAAACAGCAGCAGCTCTCATTTTATGATAGAAATTATCTGATATTTATTCATCTACTTGTTCAAAACATGTAAATTCATCCAGTTAGAGTAATTTGAGACAAAGGGAGTTGGAGAAACAGACAGGATTTAGTAAGTGCAATGCAAACAAACCTTACTGTCACTTGGCAACCACAAAATAACTTCCTACTTTATGAATAGAGGGCAAAAAAAGTTATCAGCTACAGCTGATGCAAAACTGTTCAGTTTAAAAACAAACAATATTTTATTTCCCTGATTGATCTTGAGGGCATTTTGAAGGGAATTTAGCCCCAAAGTTCTCTCTGATAGCAAAACTAAAAGCAATTTACTATGATGCAAATAAAGATGAGGTTTGAATTGCAAATTTGAGGAAAGAAACATCTGGCAAATTCTGAAAATGAACAGGCTAGAATTTGCATTTTAATTGTCAAAAAGCTAATCAAAAACTGTTCATGATACCTACAACTAGATCATAAAATATTTTTCCGAGAAAATAGGCCAGAGAAATTAAAGGAAGAATTAATTGAAAAAAAAACATTTGAAGAACCTTGTCTAGCAACATTTTTCGCACAAAAAAATTATAAAACAGAAAAAAAACAACAACAATTGTGTATCTAGATATTAAATTTATGTTCTGATGAATGTGAAAAATAACTCAGTAGGAGACCACACTTTGAGGAGTTATTAAAACCTTATTTTGACCAATCCTAGCTGGTAAAAAAAGGGTGAACCAGAAGGTCAAAAAATAGCTTTTTCAGAAAACTGTGTGTGTGGTCTTGTTGTATTCATTGCACAGTGTAATGAATAAATCTCCAGGAAAAGATGGAGATTCTGCCAACCTATGATGGATTATAGGTGGTCTGTGTATCATGTTCCTTGTACACAAACTGGTTTTAAAATTCATCTTCTGGGATTGAAAGGGATCAACAAAAGAGTACTGTTATCATCAAAATGAAACTGTTCTTTTTCTCAGTTTTATCTCATAGGTGACACATTGTAGGTCTTTTGCTCATTGCATGATATATCATAGCCTATTGTTGCATACATTTGAATAATTCAGTTAAGTGCTGTAATCTAAAAAACAGCCTCCCTTGACAATCATAGTGTCCAGGAAATGTGTTTGCTTGTATATAAAGTCTGAATTAAAGCAAAGGTAAGAAGTTTAATAAAGGAAATATACTAAAAATTGGCCATGACTGATAACAACTTGACTTCTTGTGTAAAAAGAACAGACAACTGACAGACATCTGCAAACACAATTTAGCTCGTAAGACAGTATTGAAATTGATATGGGCTTCAAAAGCCAATTCTTAGCTGATTTGGTCTTGCTAATAAGATAAGATAGAATTTCACATCCAAAATATCATGCAATTTCCAAACAGACGCAGCTTAACAAATTAAATTAAATTCACATCAAAAAATGCAACACATTTAGTAATACAAAATTCAATGTTATGAGGAAAATGCACTTGCATGTCTGCAATATTAGTCCTTTCTGCGTCAATTAATTTTCAAATGGCATAGCATGTTCTAGAACTGCTGTTAGTGAAGGTCAAATAATTCAGCATGGCTAGATTCCAAAGAAAATTTGATAGTTAGCTAAACAAACATTTCTCAACAATTTGTCAAGTCTTCCAATTCACCTCTAGTGCCATAAGCAGATGACTCTGCTGCTTAAAATGTTTGTTTGCTTACTGATGCCTCTACTCTGAAACGCTATCTCTCTCTCTCTCTCTCTATGTAATAAGCTTCTTTATCTGGGCGTTGACTGTGCATTCAAGCATTTTGTTTATCATTAAACAACTATTTTCATTATCATACCATCTATTTCATAAAAGAATATTTCACAAAAATTTCCATGTTCTTGTTTTGAACTCATTGGAATTCTTCTAGAAGAATCTTGACAAATTTTTCTTTTAATTTGACTAAACAGAGATACGACTGATGCATACCAGATTTAGACAAAACAGACCACTCCAGTTAATCTCTAAATCCTTTTGGCAACTTCTGTTGAGAATTTAATCCAAGCAAATTAATTTGTGGAAGCAGCCCAAGTAGATCAAATGGTTAGATCTTTTGGTTTGTTTTAACAAATAATTTCTTCTTATGTCTTACACAATGGAAGCCAAAAGTTCCAAAAAAATAAACATTTTTTCATAGCATCTCTGATGTTTTTATAATCCCCAACTCCGTAAATGGTTCAAACCAAGAAGACCAAGAAGCAACATTTGATCCATGTGATCACAGAATATTATGATCTTCCAGGTGAGAATAGCCCTGAGAAGAACTATTGTCATTAGCAGCGTCTGACATTTTGATAACATTAGTAGAAGTCATCATCAGAGTCATGTGAAGAGTTATTGTCAGCCAAGTGTTTGGAGTCTCTCACTCCATGAGCTCAGAAAACAAACCTTTGTTACTGTGTAAATGCTTGTTAAAAAAAAAATGCACTTTCACGTTACAAAGTGTGACTTAAATGAGGATTTCTATGTGAAATTATTTTACAAGAATCCTTATGCATCACTGTGCAATGTTAGGAGTGAAATTCTGTAAAGGACTGTCATGCAGCCCTTAGATACAGTTCAGCATAGCTCTGAGTGTCACAAGTGCTTAACACGTGATGAAAGCCTTCTATCACAAGATATCAAATGCCTTGAAATAGAAACAGGCAATCATTTTAGAACCATCAGAAGGTTCTGTCAGGGCAAAACCTGCATCTGATCACAACATAGATTCCCTGTCAGAAGCAATTTTTCCTTGCTCAATTTTGTGATATTTATTTTGCTGTGATACATAAATTCAAATATCACTCCCACTTTTTTTGCCCACCTTGGCAAGGTTATTTTTAAAGTAAATTCACATGACCATTGCCATGTTTGGTAATTAAGAAATGAACTCATGATGATTGACAGTTTTGTAGAGTCTTCTTTGAAAACACTATGACTACAGTACTAATTCTAACACTTTCAATAACAGATTTCAAAAACATTTCTACAATGGATTTTTCATTAACAAGAATATGTAATTTAGCTTTACAAATAAAAGACTTCTCATTAATATAGAAGAGCATGAGGATTCCTGAGGCTAATGTTTATGTTGTTCCATTTTAAAACATTAGTGGCAACTTTATTGCACAAACTGACCTTTGATTGCCCAAGGTCTAACCAATTTTTCAATCTTATAACATTTTTGTGGGGTTCCGACATAACACTTCTTATCGCAAATTCAGATTCTTTATACTGGAGCAACTCAAATTGTCACATCCATTTTTAAATCAAGTTATTTGCCATTCTTAGTGAGCAGCAATATGGCTACACTCCCTCAATACATACAATGCATGACTGTCCTTGTTTTTATTCAGTTTCTGCTTTAGATGTTATTAGTATAAGTAATAACATAATTTTGAATGCAATTTGGAATAACTAAGCACAAGTACATTTTTTCAAAGACTGACGAAATTGCATGAGCCCGTAAGGCGTGTGCAATTTGTGGTCTTTGAAAAAATTTACAAGTGCTTGTTTACTCTAAATTGGATGAGAAAAATAGATAGATGGCTTAATTATCATAATTATGCAGAAGCAAAGCGCGCGCATTTAGTGTGATAATTTATTCAAACCTGCAAGTAACATTGTGCGTTTGGTCAAAACAACCGTGTACAGTCAAAACAATAATATACAATAATATTTTCACACATTAAAGTAGCAAAAAGGTTCAAAGTCTGGCTAAACAGTTCACGGAATTGTTCAGTCTGGTTTATTTCTTTGCAATGAACTAACCACCTTCTGCATTGAATTGCCTGAAAACTGCATTTATCTTAAACAATCAGAACTGAGTAATTTTTTCATGTACCTTATAAATTGATTAACAGAAACAGAATATTGCATATCAGTCTGCAGAGGTACTGGCTGAGGTGTCAAAGAGAGTGGGGAGGGTTAGGGATAAAAGTTAGTAGGATAAAGTTGTGTTCAGTGCAGAAAGGCAAGGAGTCAGAGAGGATTCATTGTAAGGGGGGGGGGGAGTTTAAGAGAGATTTTGATGCTTCAGGTGTGTAAGAAGAAAGGAAATCTAGAAAAAAAAACAGAACCCCTTTCTTAAATATGTTTGTGCAAACCAGAATGGACTGAGTCTAAATGAAAGTTAAGACATGTCAGGAATAGGTTGAGGAATATGGAGACTATCTAGCGAGGTAGTTAAACCCTAACTTAACGTCAGTGTGCATATTCTCCATACTGTTCTCTATACATTTCCTAGGGTACTGACAAGGAGAATTCGTTTCACAATCAGAGCTCATTAGTGTGCCAATCATTTCCTTTATTCTAATGATCTTAAAAAATGATTCAGCTGCATTACTGTAAGGAGAAATCAGATGCTAGTCGCTCTTAGGATTTAAAGGGGCAAGCAATGCGTCACTCCACTGACAATGCCAATTTATCATTAGAAACTTGCAAAGGATTAGAAGTCTTTGCAAAGAGAGAATTCTGACCCCTAGTTGGCTCATGTTTCTGAGACTAGAATAAGCTCTGTCCTTAGAACTTTTAGTGCAAGCAGACTGAAATTGATTTTATCCCATGAAATCATTCCCATGAGTCTTGAGTAGGTAACACAAGGTGTTTACCTAAGTTTGTTCTGACGTTCAGCCATTTCCAACTGATTTATTAAGTAAAACTTGATTTACCATGATTTCTGTCAATTCTGTTCTCACACAAAGCATGTGATAATTTCCATAGTAAAAAACAAGTCTGGAAAATTTAATCTGGAGAAACCCACAGTGTATTCCACATCAGCAGGAGATAAAATGATGACAGTGGAGATATCCTTGATTTTTTCATCTGATTCATGGCCCATGTGATTCACTGATAAAAGCTATCATCATCTGAGAGGTAGATCGAAATCTATGCTTAAAAGAGTCCTGCTTTTTCCCATCACACAACTAGTGTGCAAGATTAAAAAATACTGTTACCTCGCACCCATGTTTCTGTTTATGGACAGTGGTTTATCACTATGGCAACATTGTGGTGAAAACTACACTACAATGTCACCTGAGGTTTTCATGTGATAAAATGGTACAAATTAGCATGAAACACAGGCTGTTGACTATTAATTGAAAGCATTTTCTACTTTAGCTGGAGTTCAGCATGTTGGAAATGAAAAATAATTGAAAAAAATCAGGACCACTATTCGCATTATTTTTGTTTCAAATGGTGTTCATGTAAAGTGTGCTCTTAGAATGAAAATGATCTCAGAGATTTTTACTTCATACAGAAAGTCACTCTGTCATATTCAAACATTTCGGCAGGCAAAGTAATTACTAAGCTATTTTTCATTCGTGAATGTAAACAAATGAAAACGAAGCAATGTGGTCAAAACATAATTAAATCTCACAACTACCATTTATCAACAAAAAAAAATTAGAACCAGGTACACTTCAGGCTAATTTTGCAGCTCTGATTGGATTGGCCAGATCATTTCACAATGATAAATTGGCTTGATTTATTTCATGTTTCAAGGCAGTATGTTTCATTTATGTGCCACAGCAGATTCTTTACTTCAAAAACCTGTGTTTGCTCTGTCAACAACTTCGAAAGCCAAGTTTGCACAATGTTTCAACAGATTTTATTTTTAAGGTCGCACGAAAATACTGAACTTTATTTGTAAATGCAAAACGCGTTTCGGCATTATGGTGTCCATTAATTTTTATCTCTGACCATATGGAAAGAAAGTAACATGTTGACGCAAAAAAATTACCATAATTTAAGTGATTAAAAAATAAAATAAAATTCCAACACGCATAAAATTTAGCAAAAAGTTGTCTCTTGTGGTAAAGATGTTTTTTTCCAAAAACAAACTTTGTGCGTCCTCCGTTACCAAGACACTTAATCTCTGTTTTTTTAAGTTGCAGGAAAATTATTATGAATTGAAAAAATAGATGGCTGGCAAGGGGGGCAAAAAGGATTTCCTCACGGCTGGGTTTAATAGCCGAGTGCAAACCTCCTTGTGCACGAACGTACTGCTCACTGAAAAACGGCAACGTTCATCGTTTGACAATTACACAAAACTGTTGTGCCACTGCATGCTTTTGAGGGAAATTAATTGGTCGATATTGTTCTAGTGCTTTTTAAAATCTATTCAAAACAATGGCCAGATCCACAAGCTACATGTATCGAGAAATTAAAAAACACACCATGCGAGATTGAATTACAAAAACATCATTCACTGTGGTGTTTAGGCAGCTTTTCCGCCACAGATGTGGAACAGAATGCCATCATGGATTTCTTTCAAGGAATTTTTCACAACATTTCAGACAGTAACACTTTGGAAGCTAGTCAACTTCCTTCACACAGGAAAAACATGGTTCATAATTTATTTATCCGTACTTTCATTTTCTAAGGAGAAGGTAACGCTCAGGGCAAAACTCCAGAAATTACACATTACATTGACAACAGTCGCCTAGTATGAAATCGTTCCGCAACAGAAGAGACCATATAAACCTCAAATCAAAGTCTCGTAAGTCGATGAAACATCGAGAAAGAGTACCTGTAACTACCCATCAACAAAACAGCGCAGTGCCATGCGGCCGATTTAATAATATATTGAAATTTTACGATGCGAAACACAAAGGCCTAACAAAGAAACGATGCTTGAAAAGCACTTGCGTAGGCCTTCTGAAACCACTGCAGATAACTAGACTTACTCGCCAACATCAATAGCAGAATTGTGGTCTAACTTAACTTGCGAATAAATCCGGTCGAGTGACTCCTTTTATGATTTCATATATTACACTCACCTCTAATAGAATGCACACAATTTACTATTTCCGAGAAGAATAAAACTTAAGTCCCAAAGGACATCGTGGCTAATTCTGGAAAAGACACCACGAGACGAGCAGCCTATAATCAGAATCTCTGCTGTTTAAAGGCTCGAAACATGTGAGGGTATTTCAGCAACGAAACCGAAAGAGTTATTATTCGAGTCAGAGAAATATTTCATATTGTAATTTGCTTTCAACGATCGAGCAATGTGCTCGGAAAAAACACGTGTCGTAAAGGATATTTATTACAAATAAAATTCGAATGTTGACATGACTTTGTAGTTAATCGGAATATATCAGAGTATGGTGTTTGACTTTCGCAAAGTCCTGATTCACTGCACTGATAACTTTTCACTGCTTCATACTATGACATCGAAACATGAAGGGCCTAAACAAAAACTTCTTCATTCAAGGCTATCGTACCGGTACTTTCGCGAAAGTCTCTCACTGAATTGATCGACAACATGAAAGATGCTTCTAGTGAAAAAGGTAACGAGCAGGCAAAGGATGTGAATCGGAATTCATAAGGCCGGGGTTTGTGAGAAAGAACTACCCAGGCGCTCTACGCAACGTGGCTTTTGAGATAGTGCGAAACTAAAAAGATCATATGACAATAATATGGAAATACTCACCTTAAATTTGCTAGTTAAGCTCTTCAGTTCATCGTCATAGATTTCTTCTAATTCTTGACCACAATGGTGCTGCAGAAAGACGCTGAAACAAATCAGGGAAAGTACAATTTGTTAACAAATGGCTCAACACATGAGCAATAACCAACAATTCGTTCGTTCGAAGAATGACGACATCGCGAACGCGAGAGAAAATTTCGAACGCCTACTCTGAAAATCATAAAACAACAAAGCGATTAAAACCCAACCTTTGACGCAGAGACAAGGCAGCTTTGGTAGAAGTACCCTTGGGCAGGAGTCGATCTCAGTAAGACTCTCACATTGGTAGTAAAAGGAAATGAAATGATGTAGAGCCACAGAAGGGACCTCGAACAGGAGGGCTGGTAACCCAGGTAACGTCAAGCCATAAGACTAGTTTCTATAGTAACAAGCGTCTGAATCTCCTTACCGCCAAATGCAAAGTTTCAGTTTAGCCGATATACTCCTCTTGAAAACCACTAATTTATACCGGCCAATGTTTTGTCGAGAGCTAATATTCTATTTTCATTCCCAATAATGAAAATACGTATAATAAATGCCCTGAGTGCTCTTCCTGTGCTTGTAAAGCAAAAGCAGACGGTTATGTTTTTTGAGCCGTCCTTGATTTCTTGAAAGATTTTTGAAATGATAATAGCTTGCGCGCCGTTTGAGCCGAAAAACAAAACAAATCATTCAAAGTTGAAAGTACCACCTCTGGCTTTTGACAGCTAAAGACAATAACACGCACCGCAAAGGCTGTTTTACAATATCGTTTAAGATTTTAGTTCTTATGCATAAGGTGTTACGAGTAATTTTATTGCGCTCATCGGCGACAGTAGACTGTGGGAGCTAAACTCGAGCCACGCCGCTGAAATTTCTCAGAAGTTTGTGCCTCTGGTGTGATTTTATAAATACTGAGCGCCAATGAGCCAATATAGGTTGAGTATTGTCAATTATTCTGCACGCACCCGAAGAAGTTTTGCATTTTTCATGAGATCTACCCAAATTATGCTAACGAGCTATACATCCATTGAACATTAGTCAACTTCTTTACGCGGTTAAATATTTTTTCCACATGACAGAGACGCCATTTTCTTCCCTTGTAAAACAAAACGGAGTTATAAAATATTATTTGAATTATTTTACACTCGTAAAGTGATTTTGGTTGGATCAAGGTATAACTTAAAGTTGTTTTGAAAACCTAGAAGTAGATAGCTATCGTCATCGAAGTTTCCATGACGGCGGTAAATTGGAAACAAAATTTAACTTCTGTTTCCAGGCAATGCTTTTTCGCTGTTAGAATCAATGTTTGTTCTCAGTTTTCGCTTTTTGAAGCTGTTTGCCGAAGGATCCAACTTTGTATTCCAGTCTTGACAAACTGGATTAATAATTTAAGAGACGTGAAGTTGGGGATTTGTTGAAAGCTGTCAACTACTAATCTTTTCAGCAGAAAATGTGATTTTAATTTTTAAGAGCGTGCTAAAATAAAACAAAATTTGATCCTTGCTCCAATTTCCACAAGATTTTAACACACCATAATAGGCACTGTTTTGAACGGAAGAGAAAGAAGATATTTTATTTCCAGTACGTATATCGCGATAGGAATAGAGCGAAAATTCATTCCGTAAATAAAACAGTATTTGACCGACATGGTTAGTTTAGCGCAACTAGGGACGGTAAACTCAAAAAACGAATCAAACGCGGCTTAATAGCTTTTGTATAAAAATTTATGATATTCAGACTAAGGGGGAAGCCGCAGAGATAAAATCATTTGTATAAAAGATTTAAAACTAACATATATTTTCCGTTTAAGTTTGCGTGATTTATTTCACTGGCTTTTTATATCTCGTGAGGTTTTTTTTTCTTGAAAGGGTTTTCTTTTCGTGTTCCATTAGGAATTCACGTCAGCACTCGACCCGCCACTACAAGAGCTGACTGAATCTTTTTCAATCAACCAAATAACACAGTTGGAAATAGCCCTAAGGGTATCTGAAGGAAACCAGAAATTATGCTTTCTATAAATTAAAAACTTCTCACACATTTAGGAGAATTAATATTCTTTTGCGCGCGATTGGAGAGACGAAAAATACATTAGGAATATTCGCTTCAGAAGATGGCCACGCTATATTTAAGTGCTGCGATATTATTACCGTTTGGTAGTGACGCCATCAAACGACGCCACAGAAAGTGCTAGAATTACGAAATGAAATTGCTACAAAGCTTAATAATAATTTTACTGATGAAGCCACGTATTTGAGATGTCCCTTGAATTGTGAATCAAACTGACATAGAGAAGAGTTTTGCCACAAATCTGCGAGTCTTCACTTGGGTTCGCTCGTGTCATCTTATTCCTGACTCGAGCAAAAACCGTTCCAGAGTTTCAGAAACATTTCTTGCTAATTGATGCACTGTGCTTAAGCTTAATCAAATCATGGATTTTGCTATCATTAGTATGTAATCTAGTGCAGGCGACGCGCGGAGTTGCTAAGGGTAAACAATTCAATCATGTGTAATTGAATCGCACCTAAAAAATGTAGACGCAAAATATTAAACAAAATGAATACTTTTCCTTCACAATGGACGTATTACATGAGCTTTTAAACCGTGGTCTGAGCTTTCCGTCATGCCGGAAGCATTGATGATAACTGAAACTATAGAACAAAAATGCAACCACGTTATTTGAAGAAGTAAACAATGCAGCAACACCTGCTTTAAGGGGAACGGGTGACACCAAATTGTCAAAGGTCTTTCATTCATTAAAAGCACATTCGGGTCTTCTGTTTTCTTCTCAGCTGGAAATGCAAGCAACATAACATGGACTAAATTCTTCAATTGTGTGTTCACGGGAAGTTTGGTTTTAATCTGATCTCACAGCTGCCGAAAATCATGCGTTACCAAAAAAATATTGCAAATGGTTTATGTTTGTCGCATAGCAATTCGTTTCTCTCATATATTTTTGGTTGGACTAACAGAATTTGAAACACTAAATATAAAAATGTGGCTACATGTAGCGGTAAAATTTCAATGGATTCCTTTGGAAATTTACTGGAGTGGAACGAACAACGTACCGTGCACCTTTAGCGCTCAAATTAAGCGTTTCGTACAAATTTCGTGAGTGTATCTTAAACATGCAAAAGCCTTTTTCGAAAAATTTGGGCAATATTAGAAAAGCATAAATTTTCTAGTGTATCCTTTCAATATTTTGTGTTTCCTTAGCAACGAAAGCAAGCATCTTGCGGCAAATTAACAGAGTAAAAACTGAATCAAACGACAACAAAAATTAAAGTGGATATTATTAACTACTGTTTTCCTAATGTACATGTGTTCCATCTTTCATTTGAATTGAATTGCATTCAAAAGATTGAAATAGCTCTGAAAAACTCATGAGTTTACAAATTCGATTCTAACAACCATAAATATTGCCTAATATTAATCTGAGAACTGAAAGTTGTGATGTTGGTATAGCTTTCAACAATGAAGCGGTTTGGTGCGGTTTTACGTCTAAGTTTTCTTATTCCGCCCATTTAGTCTATATTTTAAGACTCACGGTACATTTCTTTATGTCAAGGCTTTATTACATAAAGTTCTGATTAATATCGCCCTTATGGCCTGACCGCAAAGTTTATGTTAATTTACAAAAACATTTCCGTAAAAACCAAATTCGACTCGGGAAACTTCAAACAGGCCCAATTGCCAGTCAATGCTTAGTCGTGACTTAGTGCAAAGTTTTGAGCAGTAAATTTATCGCAGTGAGAACGATATTTAACTACTTTTTCTCAAAGAGAGGTTGTTAATTCATGCAAAGGTAAGCCTGTCGTTTCAGTTATTTTTACACTGATGCCAATATAAGTGGTCGGTTTGAAAGGCTGTCGCGGGATCTAGTTCCTACTTTATTCAAAACCAGGAAAATTCCTTCTGTGTAAATAGGATAATTGGTCTACCCATTACAAGTCGCTTTTAACCTCGGGTTACAAATTTGAAAACGCGTTTTTTTTTTTTTTATTATTTTTTATTTTTTATTTTTTATTCCCAAGGCAATCTTAGCGAAATACAAAATCATTGTATATATCTTTCATGAATTTACTTGTATCGCAAAGCACAACTTTATTGATATTGTTTCTATATTCTTGTTTAGTGAAAACAGATAAAAAATAAAAAAATAAAAAAATCAATTATGGGAAGCTTAGCGTTTGTTTTGTTTTTCGGTTTGCCTTTTCCTCTTAACCAATGGAAAACGAGCCATAGTCTAGGAAGGCGGAGAAATCGAAGTATGCCTCGTGGTGTCAAGTTACACGTGCGTCCATCTTGTCTAGTCCTTTGACTGGCTGATAAATGAATGACAGGTGATGCTTGTGTTACGTGGGGCAATAAGCTTTTTAGTGTACATGTTACTTAAGAGCAGATAAACGATTTACGAGGAAAAATATTTCCGTTGCACTTCGAGGTGATAAACATCACCACCTAAACGGCGACCTAAATAGAGAGCTCTCAACAGGCGCAGTCTGAATTTCTCAGCTTGCGGAGAAACTGAAAAAAATTCCAAAAAAATAATAACGGATATTTCTATTAGTAAATGATACTTTTGGCACAAACCAAAGCTAAATGACTCAATGCTTGCATAATTTCAGTGGATGTTTCTCTAATTTCAATTTCTCTGGCGTCCAAGCATTTCCTTATCAAATGAAATATCTGCAGGGATTTATGCATTCAGCATCTCAACCAAATATGGAAAGCTTCAATGATCGCGCACAGGAAATGGTCACTGAAGAGTCGGAGTTTCAAATCTGAAAGTATTGTCAGTCACAAGGGTTTTTTTCCGGTATTTTGGAAACTTAACACAGGAAGTCGTGATGCAGTGGGTAATAAGCTATTTAAAGCCGTTAGACGTGAAAGCTAAACAACGCGGTAAATAACAGTTGCAATTCCCCCGCCTGAATCATCAAAAGAATATCTTATTTCAATAGTAGACGGAATACGTGCTTCGAGGTGCCAAGAAATGAAGATAACGCTAGGATCTTACCACAAAACATTCCACACTTAGTTCGCCATTTTCACCGCCGTCTAAATTCGCATAATTTCCATTGTGATCTATCATCCAAGTGCATCCAAGTGATTTGAATACATCGAGGTCTTAAATGATTGTCGTTGCAGCCTTCTGAAATTGTCCGCTGTTTCCTTCTGGGTAGCTGTTTAAATGGTTTCTTGAAATTTTCATGAAACATTTTTGTTTGCATCTGGCACCGTAGAAGGCAATAGAGGAACTGTTTAAAGGTCACGCCCCAAAAAAATTTCTTGCTTAAAGGAGGGAAAAGTATCGTAGATGAAGAGTGGCCAAGACGGGCAGGTTTTTTTGTTTTTGACACAGCTCACGTTTCTAAATCAGTTCTTTAATATAAATTATACGGACATGCAGTATTTACAGAATGAAGTTCCACAATTTTAGGCAAATGTAGCACTGACCATACAACAATTGAGACTATGACTGAGGAATGTGCAAAGCACACTCTTGTATGGAGCAGAATTCGGGAAGATGGCGAAGACCATTAGCCTGAAGCTATAAGTCATCTAGAACAGATGCCTGCGAAGAACTTTACCTTTTCTGGCCTAACACAATCTCCAAAGATGAGCTGCACAGAAGGACGGGTACAGAACCCACCACTGACCCAGCTGGTCCAGAGAAGAAGAGGGAGGTGGATCGGCCATATGCTCCGAACGCCACCATCAGCCTGCCAAGTTTCGCCTGCCGATGGACTCCCGACGGCCGAAGAAAGAGAGGCCCTCCTAAGGTAACTTAAAGGAGAACGGAAAAGAGGAAAACGAGGAACAGAGATTGGAATTGGGGGCAGCGCAACTGACAACTGAAAAAAAAAAACAGTAGTATTCTCTGACTGAGACCTTACTTGCATAGATGCATAAAGAGGACTTACTAACTGAAGGCAAAAGAGGAAATAAAAAGGGGCAAAAGCCCAAGAGATGGAAAACTAACATCTGGGTCCGATTTCGGAGACTAGTATCTGATAATAGGCACGTGCGTCCGATTTTAGAGACTAGCGTCCGATTTTAAACACTTGTGTTCGAATTTAGACACTAGTGTTCGATTTAAGACACTTGACACTGATTTTGGACACTAGCGTCTGATTTTAGACACTGGTATCCGATTTCACACCAGTGTCCGATTTTAGACACTTGCGCCTGATTTTGGACACTAGTGTCCGATTTTAGAGCCTAGTATCTGATTTCAGACACTGTTCTTCGATTTCATACATCGGTGTTGTTGATTTTTGACGCTAGCCATGCATCGAGGTTTTGTGATGTCTCCACTATATGGCCTGCCATTTTATAATGTGAATTCTACAGTCACCCGGAAGTAATCGTGCAAGTACTATCTACGACGTTATTCCATTCGCATATACCACACAGGCAAATAATGCTACTTGCGCGCGCTGATTGGTTAGTTTGGAAATGAAGAGGAGGTACTAATCATCTCGCGCAGCCCAAGACAAAATTGCGCTTCGAGATTTTAACTTCCGATCATTTTTTGGTATATTGACAAGTATAAACTAATTTGTTAGTTTCCTTATGGTTTATACTAAAGCAATTACTCACCTCGTTTTCGGGGAAAATGGGAAATATCCACCATTATTCACCTGGTGAATAATTTTTGAAAAGGGGCTGTTGTCTTTGATCTACAGTTAGGTTACAAAACGTTTAGTTACACGTGAACATAAAACTGAGCCTTCTATAGAAATGTCATGTAATTGGAGCGGCTTACTTCAAAGCTTGAGATCAGGCCTAAAAACATCCTGAAATTAAAGTTGTGACGCAGTATGTTAGCACGAAGGACTAAAGTTCGCTGTCAAAATCTTTTCTTTCTTTTTTTTTGCAAGTACGATTGTGGACGAGAATAGTTCGAAGCTCTGGTGTTATTGAGTAAGATCGTGTAGAATTTGCCCGTAGAGGTGAGTGGAGCTGGTCTCAAAAATCTGAAATATCTCAACATAGACTAAAATCCCAAGCCATCGTCATCGATTCTCCCTGGGCGCACACTAAATCCTTCGTCACCTTTCCAAATCAATTATCTTCGTTTCCAGGACATGTTCGTTGTTTTCTCATCATTTTACATTAGAGAGTTAGTACTTCGCTAAATCACCGCACCACTGGTATAACATAGGAATAACAGTTGTATAGGAGTAATAATAACAGAATAACAGTACTGCCAATTGGAACAAGTCATGTTAGTCGTATAGTATTAAATGAGTGCCTAATGTTTCGGCAGCCTGTTCAAAAATGATTGTCATTGTGAAGGATGTACCTGTGTATCAATTTTTTTCTCTCTACTCAGAACATTCATTTAGGTCTCATAAAAACGATTCCCATGTTGTTGGAAACAACGGTACAAAGCACCAGAACCGAAATTTTCGTTTTCACGTTTTCATACATGAGATTCTCAATAGGGCGATGGCTTTTATAGCTAACGGTTGGGGTTTTGACCATTTTACGGCTAACAATAACCAAAAAATGAAGCAGAATGAGTAAGAAACAATTTTTCCGGTTAACTTTTTGTTCGACTTACGGCCAAGATGGGTCAATTTTTACGCCAAACAGCTATTTTTTGGGCCTTTTTACGGTTAACAGTTAACGCCACTGAGACCCTCATACATGCTTATCAGTTACCTTCGATTTTTCTGTAATCTCTGCAAAGAGGAAATGGATTTTCTGACTCGATGGAAAGAGTTTCATTCACTGACACTGCCACACTTTCGCGATTACCGCAAAAGAAAGGAAAACTAACTAAACAAACGAAAAAAAAAAGAACAAGGTAATTTGGTATTATCAGCTGAGTTGATAACGGAAATTTGCTATCGTAAAGAGTTTCAAAGCTGACGTTTCGAGCGTTAGCCATTAGTCAGAGCGAACGGAAGAATTGTGGGTTGTGTGTGTGTTTATGGGCAGAAAATGGAGCTACGCTATTGATGGGAGCATGAAAAATCAAGAATAAATTAGTTGAATGAAAACGTTCGTTGATACCGTGGGGATTAAAAGGGCCGATTTGGAAGATAAATTACTTTTTTAGAGTTTTGCGGTTTTCTGAACTTCCTAGATACGGAGAAAGGCCGCAAACTTCCATACGATCATAGAGATCATAGTATCTCGCGACTGCTTTGGATGCGTCCTTGACATTTATTTTTACGTCGCAAAGGTGTTCTCAAAATCAGTAACCTATAACTTTTTCAATAACTGCAAGTTGTGTAATAAATGACATTGGCGAAGGTACACGTGAAGTGATCAGTGATCATAATGAATCTCTTAGGTGCCGACATTTCCCCTACGTTCTTAATGAAAGACAGGTTTTTAAGAATAAGTTGTGCAATAAATGACATTGGCGAAGGTACACGTGAAGTGATCGGTGATCTTAATGGATCTTTTAGGTCCCGACATTTTTCTCTACGTTATGAATGAAAGACAGGTTTTTAAGAGCAAGTTATGCAATAGATGACATTGGCGAATGTACACGTGAAGTGATCAGTGATCTTAATGGATCTCTTAGGTCCTGAAATTTCTATACGTTATGAATGAAGGACAGGTTTTTTTACTTCCACGATGCTAAATACTCTCTATTTCTCTTGTCCCGTCGCAACTTTCTAGAAATTCTTCGAAAATCTTAATATTACACCCCATTACATTTTGGTGTTCTCGTTTTCTTGTTGTTTGGAAGATGCATTTACGTCTCGGTCGCTTACCACCACAAATCTTACAACGGCTATTATTTCAAACAACAAACAAATTGAGTTCATTCAGCAAAAGTTGAAGAGGTGGAAATAGTGACGCCATTGCTCAATACGCCTCTTGGTTCTCGAATGTAGTAGCATATTGATTCCATGAATGCTTTGGTTCCCTATAAAACACTCCCGTCCATATAATAAAGGTTGATATCTCAGCAGATAACATTTATTAATTCAGAGAATTTGTATCATCTTTAGAATGGAGCTGAACAACAGCGTCAGCCTGGGAACTAATTTCCAAGAAAACTACAAAACTTTCACAGAAGGAGGGCCGACCACCGGGTGTAAAGTTGCCAGTGGCATTTTTATTCCGTTCTTCTTTTTGGTGGGTGTACCAGGAAATTTTCACGTCCTTCAAGTTCTACGACGCAGTGAACACATTTTAAACCAAGTGACAAAGTGGACTCTTGCTCATTTGGCTATTTTTGATCTGATGTCTTGTTTGATGAATTTCCCGATGCTCCTTGCAATAGCAACTGGAGGGATATCTAACGACGAAGCAGTCCATATTTTACAAATCACAACAGTTTGTTTTACAAATGCCACTGTGTGGAAGAACTGTACTTGTTTGATTCTTCTTGCTTTAATACGTCGCGATGCAACAATTCGAGCGTTCCTTTCCCAAGTGATTACTATTCAGCGGCTTCAAAAGTGCCTATGTGTGACATGGTTTGTATATTTTTGCATTATCTGCAGCGCTTTCTACGTTCACATCAAAGTACCTTACACATTTGGACTTCCACGGACGACCACAAGAATCATTGCTAACCAAATAACTCTCAGTACGCCTTTAATGCTGATATTAATCAGTTTGACATTAATATACGTCATTAAATCCTATTTCGATATCAAAAGTTTTTTGAGGACACAAGCCGACAATATGGAGACGTACAAAACAATTTATCAGACCAATGCGCGACGAGAAAATGAAAGGAGAATCTGTAGAGCCATGTTGCAGGTTGCAGTTGTGTTAGCAGTCACAGCGGTACCTCCTGCCATCTTGCCAATATTTCATGAAGCAATAAGCATCGATGTTTGCGTTATTGCAAGATGTTTTACACTACTCAGTCAAGTCACTAATCCATTTATATATTCTAGTATCAGCGAGGACTTCCTGAGATTTCTGCCCTTTCTTACGTGTTCATGCCTGGAGAGAAATCACTCTGTCAACACCACGCAAGACAAACTGGTTGGACAAGTTTCACCGCCCAGAATCGCCTCCAGCGGGCAAGAATTCTTAACGAGACTTGATATTAAGGCTCTGGAAGAGGACCTGGGAGAATCCGAAAGAAATAACGGGAAGCAATTTAGGAAACATTTATTGAAGTCTCAAATAATCTTTGTAAAGGAAAGAGCAGATAGCCAGGACAGTGGTGCTCCACACATAAGTCCTGCACGTTTTTTATTTCCACAGGACAGAAGCGTTCATAAGGAAGCTTGTATTTGACTACTGTTGATACGTGATTCAACATACTTTAAAGCTGTCCACCAGCTAAACAGCGAGCACTTGTTAAGCGTCTTCATTTCGGTATGAAACGTGGTTTATCATGTAGACAGATAATTACTGCTAAAAAAAATAGATAGTAAATAGATAATCGCTCAAAAATCGCTCAAAAAATAGACAATAAATAGATAAAAAATAGAAAGCGTCGTCATTTCGGTACCAAACGTGATTTATCATCTACATAGATACTTATCAACTAAAAAAAATCCCCATCTTCGAGGTAAATAAACAGCAGAGGTTGTACGGGTAAGGCACGCAATCGGAGATCCATAGCTAAGAAAATATGATAGCCAGCCCGTCCAGCAAAATAAAACTTCACTTGCCTTAGAAACCTTTGTGAAATATAAGAACAAAACGAGAGAAAAGGAAAAGTGACTGATTGGAACTCCAGTCTTGCGTCTGCTTAAATCTATATGTTACTATGAATTCGGTTGTACATTATGTTTTCCAGTTGGTCTCCAGTCCCCATCAGGTTTTTTATACCCGGTGTTTTTGCTTTATACAAGTGTCGTTCTTATGAACTCTTCTATGCTTTCTTTGCGTGAACGATTTAACATACTGACCTAAGGATTATTCCTTTAAATGAGATGTATTTAGATTTGTTGGCAAGCATGTTCTCAACCTTTCACCTTTTTGAATACTGCACAATTTTATTAATTAGTTGCTTGGTTCAAAATTTACAATTTAAAGTGTGAAAGACTCCTTAAATGTACCTAGTATGATAATCATAATGTTGTGTAAAATGCTTATATTAAGGATCAGTACTTATAAGAATGCTGATTTTGTGTTGTCTATAGACATCCTGAACGATTAATACTCAGTACTCAAAGCGGGGTGGTTTTTGCACTCGGCGTGCGTTGCGTATGGCAAGGAAAGAGACGCAAAGAGGAGAAAAATCGGATGGAGGATAAAGAAAGAGATAAAAAAAAGAGCGAAAATATCACTAAGGCAAACGAAAAAGATAGATAAAAGGAAGAATAAAGGGTAAGGAAAAAAGGAAAAGGAGAGGAAATGTGTGATGTGTGTAAGAAATAGAAGTATTAGAGGTAATTTTTGTATTGTAAGTAACTCAGTATTATAAGTAACACGTGGTATTCAAATAATTAAAAACAGAAAAAGAGAACCATAGTTTTTTTCTTTAATACAAATCAGAGAGATGAGCTGATAGTAAAGTGAAGCGAGGTTTCCAGAAGGTCTCTCGTATTAGATCCATTTGGTCAGTTGGTGCCGGGAAACAGAGAGGAAATAAGTGAACAAAACCTGATTAACCTTGCTCCATGTTTTCATCCGGAGGGAAACGAGCAGGCGACGGCTGGTTACGGAATTCAACGCTAATCTAAAAACACTAGATGAAAAAAAAAAGTATTTAGAAGGTTACATTAGGTTCGTTGCACTTCGAATTCGAATTCCAAGAACCTCGTGAAGAAGTCGGCTTTCGTGTTTATTGGAAGTGAAAATTGATGGGTGTACACACTGCATTTCTCAATTAATATCGATAAGGTAGAAATAATCTTGTTTTCTTTTTTTTTTTCTTTTATCTCGATTGCGACTTTCTTACTAGTGTTTACAATTTTTTTGTAATTTAGCGGCCAACTGTTTAGGGTATTAGAAAGACAGTAAATCTTGGGCTCGGTAAAGAAATAGAAAAATCTCCTCTAATACAGCGCCTGAGAGAAAGAAAGAATTCTGTTAGAAACTTGATTCTTACGACATTGTTGATCTTTGCATCATGTTAGACTGAGCTGGCGTAATTTTGGCGGGCGAGTGCTCAGTATTATCTTCGTAAAAATTATAGCTTCCATCGTTAATTTTTACGGAAACAGAGGGCTGGGAAGAGAGAGGAATTGGTACCGTGGGGGGTGAGCGCCGGTCAGAAAGAAGAAGAGGAGAGGGGGTGAGGCAAGAAATGTTACACCTGCCGGAGGTCATAGTTGTTTTGGGAACGAACGGGGTTCATAGTTGGTGCGGTTTAGCTCTACCTGTCGTTAACAAGCCGAACTGCTTCATTTCGTTCTTGCGGGACAAAAGATGATAAACTCAGTTGATGGCGAAATTGTTTATTTTGATTTCGCTCTTGACGAAGCTTAGCCTGTGTACATCTGAAAAAATCGTGTATAGTCCTACATTTGTCTAATTGTAATTATGTACACAAGTCTAGATAGGACTTTTTCATGTGGGTGCGCATAGAAGAAAGTATGGCTGAGGGTGGATCGCGCGTTGGAAAACAGCGCTATTTCGCCTCGGACGAAGTTAAACGAACTCGTGATAAACAACACGCCGTGACGAGCACGGGTGCTAATTAAAAATCAACCCTTGGTCTCATACCCAAATTTCATTTTGCCAAAACGAACCTCGTGCACGTTCCTAACACTTACGCATAACCGTAACGTCGGTAACACGTAAACTTGTTATGTAACGAAGGGGGTAAATTTCAAAGCCTCGAACCATGAGATGAACAACACGCTGTGCGGAGAGAGGATCGCAGGCTCACATCAGCGATCAAACCTTCTACTACAATGGATTCCGGGCACGTTCTTGAGCACAAACCTACACGTAACCATAACAATTGACACGCACGTACTTGTTATGTAACGAAAGCGGTACATTTCAAAGCCTCGAGAGAGAGTAATGAAGAATTTCATTCTGACTAGAGACGAATATGTATTTCTTTTTCAGTTCCTTTCGATTATAAAGCGCAAACGATCTCTGACAAAAAGAATTTCCTCGAACAACGAAGCAGTAGCATTTAAAAGCGAACTGCCGTTGATTTTAACCCTTAAAGGTAAGTGGCGTCAGTTGTTACTGTGAATAGTTAAAAAATCGTACATGTGAACTTCGAATAAAAAAGTGATTATGAGAGCGATCTTCGCCGTGATGAACACTACTTATGCAGTAGCGAAGATAACGCCTGAAAATTATTTTCACTAATGCTAAAGTTATGTTCAATACAGCGAAGATCGCTCTCATATTCACTGGTGTCAGTTATGTTCACGCATATAAAATGGTTGAAAATCGTCTCCTTTCTCGATACAGGATCGTTACATTTTTATGAATGTAAATGAGGTTCTTGCCGTATTTTACAAATTAACTTAATAACTTAATACAAGGTTAGCCATGAAACTTATGGCGAACGGAAAATTTACACGCCTCAGCCTTCTGCCTTTAATTTTTTCCAGTTCATTTTGGTAAATTCTGTTTTCTGTATACATCATGGTTTTACTCTCTAACAACGAAAATCAAGATTTCCTGTAATGAATTGACCAAAAAACCGGTAATGGTTAAAAATGAGTAAAATGAACACCAATTAATAATTTGGGTTAACTCGACCAAAACTGATACATGATGCCAAAACTGGCAAAAAATAGATACCAATGTTTCCTGTGTTGACTTGACCAAAATCAATTCGCTATGCTAAAACTCACTTAAAACGGACACCAAAACAAGGTCATGCTAAAGTGCACTCATTGTGAAAACCAGTGATACATATATAAGTACACTTGACCAAATCAAATCATGTTGGGACTCACTAGATTTATGAATATTGACATTTTCTGTACTGACTTGACCAAAACGCGGTCCAGCTCAAACTCTCTGTGAATTAGTGAGGCGTGAGTGGCCCAGTGGTCAGAGCGCTGGACTCTGGGTCGGACGGCCCGGGTTCGAGTCCTGGATGGGGCACTACGTTGTGGCCTTAAGCAAGTCGCTTCACTCACCTTGCTTCGTCTTCTCGGATAAGACGTTAAGCCGGAGGTCCCGTCTCCTGCAGGGTTTGGGGTAGGAGACGTTAATTTCCCACGCACGAGATTACTGTGTGATGGATGTCCTCCCCTGGGTTGGGTTGGGTGGATTTTAGTGTTGTAATGCGCACTCGATCATATTATCGCATGTTAGACTGCGCAATATAAGAAATAAACATTATTATTATTATTATTATTATTATTATTATTATTATTATAAACGGCAACATTTCTTCCTTTGGCTTGACCAAAACACGGTTATGTTGATTGAATAGAGTGGTATGGCAGATGAAAATGAAGAAATACGTCCATTGGACGATCTGCAAGGCATTACTTTCTAGACCACTGAAATTTTTTTTTGGCAGACTATTTATCGAAAGTGATTCACGCTTTTTGGAAATGATCATGCTCTCTAGAGTCAAATGAATGCAAACGCCTATCTGACGAGTAACCGTTTGCTTTTCGTGAAATAAGTCTTCGCATAACGAACGGTGATCTTCTCTTGGAAGTTATATGGAAAGTAAGGAAGATTTCGGCACAGCTAATTAATCAGAATTTTTATAGATGGTTTCCTTTAAAATCTTGTAAGTATTTAGGAGAGTGTATCCGTAGATTTCGGGTCAATTCCAGAATATCATGGTCCTTCCTTGTTCAAAACATTTGACGTGAGTGATTTAACGACTCTTACAGAAAAGGAATTTTAATTTCGTATCGAATTCATTCAGAACTGAGGTATCCTGACTTGAATCGTAGTGGAGAGCGTCAAAATCAAAAGACTAATGATGAATTGATTGCCATTGTACAAAGATTATGTTGTTATTTCAAGGAACTGATTATATATGGTAATAGGACTGAATGGAGTCCTACCCAGGCTGTACTCCTACCAGTGATTATTATCAAAATCGAACGACCGCGCAGCGCGAGCATGATTTGTTAACGAAGAGAATAATCATTTACAGAGTTAAACGACACAATGTTCTGTTATCAATTAATCAAAATTATGAAAAAATTTGAGAAACCTACTAGACGTCGGTTATACGTTTTTATAAAAGTTTTTCCTACACAGTTTTTAAAAAGTTATAAAAAAAGTTAACGAAGTGAGAAGGGAGAGTCACAGGACAAATTAACGCAGAACAAAAAGAAATTTGGGATTACTTTTGCCGACAATTTTCAATTACGGCGACACAATTCCTCCATTCTCTCTGACGAAGGGCTAACACTCGAGACGTCAGCTTTGAAACTCTAACGATGGCAAATTTAAGTTATCATCTCAGTTGCTAATACCAAATTAGCACACTTTCTATCGATTTACCAGCGAAATAACCCACGCGGAATGCTGGGAGAATACGAGAAATGTTTATAAATCGCGGGCCGGAGGAAAGTGATATATATATATAATTACAAAATTTTCGAGTATTCCTCCAACTTTCTGCGTGGGTTTCCACGCTGGTAAACCGATAGAAGAGTGATCTATTGCTTTTATGAAATAAACTTCAATCTCCTTTGGGTTCACTGGTGAAATAAGCGAGAGGCTTTAGCCCAATCAGGGCACTCGTAGTATCCTAATTATATTTTTCCTAAAATATATTTATATCTTCAGAATGGAGTTGAACATCAAGAATATTACAATTTTGACTGGGTTCCAAGAAAATTACAAGACCTCTTCATTTGACAAGCCTAGCATTGCATGTAAGGTAGCAAGCAGTATTTTCATTCCACTCTTCTTTGTGGTGGGAGTTCCAGGAAATATTAATGTCCTGAAAGTTTTAAGACGCCATCAACACATTTTCAACCAAGTAACAAAGTGGACTCTTCTCCACTTAGCCATTTTTGATTTGATATCTTGTTTGGTGAACTTTCCAATGCTGCTTGTGGTGGCATCGGGTGAAATACCGAACGACAAAGCTGTTCATGTTTTACAAATCGTCTCCATTTGCTTGACAAATGCAACGATGTGGAAGAACTGTGCGTGTTTGATTCTTCTTGCTTTGATACGCCGCGATGCAACGATTCGAGCGTTTCATTCACAGGTCATTACCATCCGGCGACTGAAAAGATGCCTTTGTGCAACATGGTTTATATACTTGTGTATTATCTTTAGTGCGTTCTACATCTTCCTTGAAGTACCTTACACGTTTGGGCCTCCTAGAACTATCACAAGAGTCATTGCTAACCAGGTGTCTCTAGCCACGCCCACTATGCTGGTGTTACTGAGTTTAACATTTATTTACGTTCTAAAATCTTATTGTAACATCAGAAGCTTTTTAAGGACGCAGGCCGATAATATGGAAACTTATATTACAATTCACCAGGTAAATGCACGACGCGAGAATGAAAGAAAACTTTGTAGGGCCATGTTACAGGTCACAATTGTGTTAGCTGTGACAGCAATACCTCCCACCATCATGCCAATTTTTCATAAAACGATCAGCGTAGATGTTTGCATCATAACAAGAATTCTCACGTTACTGAATCAAGTAACAAACCCTTTCATTTACTCAAATATCAGCGAGGACTTCCTGAGATTTCTTCCTTGCTTTAAATCTTCATGCCTGGAGAGAAATCACTCTGTCGACACCGCGCAAAATTTACCGCTTGGGGACGTTACGCCTTACGTGACTGCTTCAAGCGCGCAAGAATTCCCTGGTAGCCTTGATACAAACGCTTTAGAAGGGGAGACAGCAAACCCTGAATTAATCAGCAGTAATAATACTACTGCCATGCGTGAACATCAAGTTAGGACACAGTCTCAAAATTTGCGAGTCCACTCTAATACGCCAGTTAGAAGTAGGGACAGCGATGCTCCATCCACAAGTCATGCGCGGTTTCTTGTTTCGTCGGGACGTTTCCTAAGAGGACAGGATTTGCCAACTGTTGATATCTAATTTGATACAGGACAGAAGAAATTCTCCCATATTTCATGTAGTCAAACAAGAGTGAGCGAGCACTGGGTACCAAATTAAACATAGTCGCTGATTAGTAAAGACATGAGAAAATAAGGCATATAATCTCTTGGTGATGAGAAGTGGATTCATGGTGTAAATAACATGATCAGGGATTTTTCATTCAGTCAACCATAACGTACGTGGATTGTTATAAAATCAACGTTAACTATAGAGATCTTACGAAGAATTTTTATTCACGTTATTAGCCGCATTTCAACACAGCGGTCAAACATTGGGCATGCGCGAGGGGACCAATTGTGGCCGGCCACGCGCCAATTTCCCGCGCAAAATCTAAAAGGGAAAACATTAGAAACAACAGCTGTCTCGCAAAATTGAAACGCTCAAAGAAATCTGTGAAAGGAAACAAAATTAGGAAAAGGAAAACTCGAGACTTTTCTCCTCAAGTCACCCCATACTTATCGCCAACTTAACGCGTCACGGTTGAGTCCAGTTGAAATGGCCACTTACATAACGAAGGGAAGGCAGATCCTTTCTTGTTCAGCGAGGTCGTTCAGCGATAAACTAGTGGTGATTTAGTCATCCGCTGACTAAGCTCATTTAGTCAGTTTAGGCGGACGACCAGAGACTGGAGCCATTCCTGTATTTCACTGATGACAGGAATGGTTCCGAGTCATGCATTTATGAATTTTTTTTTCGTTTTGGCTAAATAATTTACCGTATTTACCCGTGTATAATACGCGCCCATATATAATACGCACCCCGATTTTTGACCAAATTTTTCATAAAAAAAAGTTTTCACAGCAAAAAAAACGTTAATTCTCCCTACAACTGACGTTTCGCAGTGGTAAGTTTCGTTACCATTTCGAATTTCTTATCGCTTGTGATTACAGTAATACGGTACGATCGTAATGTTTATCTCGTCAGCTGTCTCTTAAATACTCTACTAAATTTATTTATGGATCGAAACTGAAAATGTTTCATTGGTAGATTATTTAACTCAAGCCAATAAAGACCAATTACTACGAGGCTTTCTTTAATTTCTTTGTTGTGTTTGTGGATCGAAATTGAAAATGTTTCATCGGTAGATTATTTAACTCAAGCTAATAAAGACCAGTTACTACTAGGCTTTTGTTACTTTCTTTGACGTGTTTTTAACGTATGCAAATTAGGACGTGCTTGAAAAACAATCAAAACCGTGTATAATACGCACCGCAATTTTGACGGTTATTTTTATAGAAAAAAAGTGCATATTATACATGGGTAAATAAATGAGATAAAAACTGAAAGAGCATTTTGAACTCTACAATGCTTGTAAATGATGCCCTCTTATATTTATAGAGGGCCATGTAGTTTCTAACTGCACGTCACATTTGGAAAATCACGCCATGTTGCGTGACGCTGCGATCTAAGTTACAGTATGAATAAAGGGGTAAGTTTCTAACGAAACTGTGGTGCTGCGTCGGTGGGAGAGTATAGCAGGTAATTCAGTGTCAACAACTAAGTTGAAAACGTAAATTGGCCACCTTAAAGAGTAAGAAAGCTGGCGTTAGAAAGATCCCCAAGATGAATTTCCATTGTCTTGTACCTATAGCCGGTAGGATATCAGGACGCTTAGAAAATTCTACCCGGCTAGAGGTACAGCTTGCATACTTAGTTAACTTTGCTCAACTGTTACCACGATTTACTTGACATTTTACTCTTTCTGCACTCCAAATTAGTCTTACATTCCTCTGAATCACTTTTTTTCCAAGAACACGTACACATTTATTTATTTTTATTTGGTCTTGTACCTCTAGCGGGTAGGATGTGAGGGGGCTTATAAAATACTACTGGCTGGAGGTACAGCTTGCATACTTAGTCGACTTTGTCCAATTTTTATGATAGTTTGCTCCACATTTTCTGTTTCTGTACTCCAAATTTGTCTTACACTCTTGGAATCACTTTTTACAAAGGAACAATTACATTTATTTTTTTCATTTGGTCTTGTACCTTTAGCTGGTAAGAGCTTAACCCTTTATTTCCCATGAGTGACCAAGACAGAACTTCTCCTTACAACATCAGTACAATATCAACCAGATAAGTGATGAGAATAGAGAAGAATATCAATAAGAGGATGATTAGTTGATCCAATACTAAATTCTCTGAACTAGCATTTTAAGAATTGTATGTTTGACAGTAAGGAGAATTACAAATTTGATCTGGGAGTTAAACGTTTAAGAGGCATAGAAAATACTACTGGCTAGAGGTACAGCTTGCGTATTTAATTGACTTTGGCCAATTTTTATTTCAGTTTGCGTTGAATTTTACTTTTTGGCACTCCATTTTCACTACATTAGAGTCACTTTTTTTGTGAATATCTTCTTGTTTCTTGGTCGTGTATTTCTAGTTGGTAGGATCTTAGCTGGCTCAGAAAATACCATAGGCTAGAGGTACTTCATGCATTTAAGGTGAATTTAGCTCATTTCATTTACATCTCGATTTATGGTAAAACCTTTCTACATCCCATGTTAGTCTTGTACTGTTGTGGAGTCACTCCATAGGTATATTTTCATGCTTTGCACTCTTGTTCATCTGGCTAGTAGGAGCTTGGATTACTCAGAAAACATTACCAGATAGAGGGGCAGCTTATGTATGTGAAGTAAGCTTGAAATCATTAATGTTGTTATGTTTTAAATGAATTTCAAGGTAATAAATTTTAAACTAGCCTGATTTGTATTTTCTTCAGTTGTGGATTTGTTACAAATAAATATAGCCAGTTTTAGATGAATTTGACTTGAAATTCATTACAGACTTGAACATGTCAACTAGATTTACTGAAGTTTGTCATGTTATACTCTGCCTAAGTATGAGTAGAATTTCTTAGAAAGGAACAGTCTCTATCTTTATGATATTTGTGTTTGATTAGAATTATTGTTGACAAGGCCAACCATTGTCTGAAATGCTAAAAATCAAGTCATCTTTAGGTAGTCATAGGATAACATGATTTTAATTCACAAAATTGACATTTTCCTTTTGTATTTTTAATGATATTTATCAGCATGTAGGACTGTGTGAAAACCTTCAGGCAAGTTATTCTTGAAAATATAAAATGGCCATCTGCTTTATTATACAGAATTTATACAATCATATAAATGAAATCAACCTGTGCCTGTGTTATTTATTGTATTTTTAAATAAAAATTGCTATTATTAAAAAGAAATTACACCTTTCTTATTTGAACACCAACCAGAAACCCTTTGCTTATTGTCTAATGATGCCTGCTTTAGTTTCAGCTGATTACCCATATTTTATAAAGAGTCATTTGATGCTCAAAGCTCGTGGGCTGTGCTATCAAATAAGCAGTGGTAGGTACACCACCAAGGAACAAGAAGATGTTCTTGAAAAAAAATGATCCCAATGTAGTTTAAGACTAAAATGGAATGCTAAAAAAGTAAAATGCAAAGCAGACTGTAATAAAAATTGGGTAAAGTCAATTAAATAAGTAAGTTGTACTTCAAGTACTTTTCTATGCTTCTTAACACTTTAACTCCCATGAGTAACTAAGACAGAATTTCTCCTTAAAATATCAGTACAATATCAAGCAGACATGTGATGAGGATAAAGAAAAATGTTAGTTAGTGGATTATAGGTTGATCCAATGCCAAATTCTCCAAACTAACATCACAAGAACTGCTTGGCAGACAGTAAGGAGAATTACTAATGAGATCTTGGGAGTGAAAGGGTTAGGATCTGACTAGCTAGAGGTTATAGACTAAATAAGGGAGAACAAAAGAAAGTGACTCCAAGGAGTGTTAGACTAATTTGGAGTCTAGTCAACTATATATGCAAGCTGTACCTCCAGCCTCCTCAGGCATACCTCTAGGCTGTTGGATTTAGGCACAACCCTGAGAGACCGCTCAGATGCCCTACTCTATGCATGCGCTTAATTAGTCCATTCTTTGAACAATAAGGTTAGCAATGACATGTCCAGAATTGACAGTTTGATACCTTACCATCCTTGCCCTTATGTTATCTTTTGGTTGGGCTTTCCCATGACACTTTGCGAACCTATTCACTTCCGCTTTTCACTGGTGTGGAAACGAATTTGCATGTCTAACGACGCTTAAGAATCCCAGACCGTAGTTCGATGTAGTTCGAAGGAAAAAACTCTAAAGGTAAGACGCTTAATTTGACATTTCCTCCAACTCCTCATTTAAAGTTTTACTGAAGATCTGTTGAAGTCATGATAGCTTTTGTGGTTGAGAAATCTGTCGAATGAGCGCAATTTAAGTGAGTGACGTGTGTGAACCGGCTCGCAAATGGGAACCGGAGAGATTTTCATTAGTTTCGACTCTCTAAGAAATGTCCTTTGCGATACTTGAAGGATGACTGACTAGAAAACCATCTCAATCAGAATATTACTAGTATTTTGAGCCTTGTTCGGTTTCTGTTCGATTAAGATTGAAGTTGAAGTCGATCAATTAATTCCTCCATACAGAATGATTGAATGAGCGCAATTTAAGTGAGTGACGTGTGTGAACCGACTCGCAAATGGAAATCGGAGAGATTTTCATTAGTTTCGAATCTCTAAGAAATGTCGTTTGCGATACTTGAAGGATGATTGACTAGCAAACCAGCTCAATCAGAATATAACTTACTAGTACTTTGAGCCTCATTCGGTTCCTGTTCAGTTAAGATTTAGGTTGAAGTCGATTAATTAATTCCTCCATACAGAATAATCAGAGCGGTCAGCGTGTGGTTATTTTATGATCATTACCCCGCTCCAGCAAATAGATAATATTCTTTGTTTTTGTTGAGTGATACTTCATATATTGTTACCTCGGGAGAGAATGATGATATGCAATTTGTGTATCTACTCCTGTAAATCATAGGAAGTAAACGAAAAGTGGGTGACTATCAACTATGTCAATCGTGACTGCCAAGTGTTTTCTTTCTTGTGTCACGCAATGTACTATACATTCTAGCGCGCCTAGTTTCCCTTCTTTGAGGAAACATACTTCAATTCTCTTGTAACTGAAAAGTGTATTCAAGTCCTTAAATAGAGTCTTTTGATAACCATGTAAACCGAGAACCTATATAGCTGTATTCATGCTAAACTTCCCAAATTTTTGTTTATTTACTTTTGTTAGAAAATGAATAAAAAGTAAATGGAAATCAGGCTTCACAGTCATTTTCGTATTTAAGTTTTTCTAAGCGCTGTCATAAACTAATAAAGCTTGAAAAATAAAAGGATTATAAACTTTTTGCGTGAACAATCCTTAAATATGATTTAGAAATCACATTTAAGGATTGTTCACGCAAAATAGGGATGCAGGTCTCGAGATTTCAAGTCACTCGTTCGACCCACTATATATGTCGCTTTTGCTAAAGGGGCTAAGATCAGATTATTTCAGGTATCTCTGTAGAATTTCTCTTCTTATAAAGGCTTGAGAAAAACACATCTAAGTTGTTGAACACCAATTCCTTACCAGCATAATCATATCCACATAACGTGGAATGAAAATTTCTAAGTATTGTTGAAAGCAATCCGTTTTGATCCTCTCCTCTAAAATCATCCATCCATCCTGTATATAAGCATAGACGTTTTATATTAGCCATATATGGCTTTTATGAGATTAACCGTTCACTCCGTTGATCTATTTTACAGTTTGGGTTGCAGTAACTGATCCTGAATTAGTTATTTCTTATTTAAAAATGGCTGCCGCTCTAGACCCAGATGAGGTGCTTCGTTCTTCGAAAGGGAGAGATAATTTTCAACATCTTGCTCGGCTTTTGATAAGTGGAGGTACTGTGCTATTGAGGGAGGTTTTTGACAACAAATGCCCACCGAGTAAACTTCGTACAATACTTCAGAATCCAGCCACAAAAAAAAGGCTACATAAGGAAGCAAAGCTCACCAAACCACAGTGGGACTGTCTGTACCCTTCGCCAGGGATGTACGGAAAGTCAGCAGACTTTGATATAACTCTCCTTTTCCGGTTGCTGAGGAGAATATGCGGCCTCACCCCTCCTGTCACGGGCTGGGATGCGCTACCGGGAAGTACAGATGACAGTTTAGAAGCAGATTTAGCTAGAATCAAATATTATCGCAATTCGCTATATGGTCATGTGAACGAGAACATGGAAATCTCAGATTATGAGTTTTCAGTTCATTGGAGAGAAATCAGCGAGGCTCTGATGAGAATTTCGGGTCAAATCAGCCCAGCAAAAGCGAAACAATGGCAGAATGCTATTGATAAATTTTTAAAAGATCCCCTCACAGAGGAAGCCAAGAGACATGAGCAGGAATTGCAGCGCTGGTACCAGAATGATACAGAAGTAAAGGAATACTTGGAAAAGGTAGAATCTTCAGTGAAGAATGTGGAGAAAGAGGTTCGAGAACAAGCCCAGGATATTAAAGATGAGCTCGGAGGGAAAGTAGAATCTACAGCCCAAGAAGTGCAGCGCATGAGGCAAGAGTTTCGAGATAAAGCTCAAGACATCAAAGATCAATTAAACCTGAGTGGCCGACCCAGTTCCTCAGCCGGAGGTCAGCTTGTTGATTTTTTTCTGTATCTCTTTTACCATTAAATTATTTTTCCTCTAACATATGCACTTAGGCATCGTATCAGGGTTACCTGTACGGTGAACATTGGGCACGTATTTTGACATAAATAGCTTCATATATTTTTGGAGCGGAGAAATGGCAATTATTAATCGTTACTCGGCTACAGCCGGACGACCACACATAGTAATTGCCTGTTTTTGCCTCTGTTGCAATTCATGACACTTTTTCCCCTTACAGTTAAAATTCCAATGCGGATTGATTGTGAGACCATCCCAGACTCTCATCCGCGACTTGAGACATCAGAGACGGTGGTTATAGCCAGTCAGGGTACCCAGGCTTGTGGCGACGAGCTGGTAGTTACTGGAACGTCAGAAGGAACGCCTGAAGGTACACAGGATAGCCTGGCAGGAAGACACAAGATGGTAGTTACTGGAGTTAAGCGTAAGGCAGGGCAACCTGTTGCATCTGCTGGTCAACCACTCGCGGGAGGAACAGTAAGTGTCGAAGAAGCAGGTTTTGGAAGCGAAGTTATACCCAGCGCACAAGAAGTTATACCCAGCGCACAAGAAGTTATGAATTCAATCGCACACAAGTACTTCAGGGTAGTTGACCCATCTAACCCTGAGGAATTAAATGGCTTTGTACGGTTTTTATCAGATGTGCGCAAAGTTCTGGTTCTGGATGCTGAATCAGGAAGTTTGATAGTAACAGTACTATGTAGTTCATTGAAGGTACTGGATGCCCTGTGGTATGACTACTGCACAGGTCCCCTGAATGATATGGCACAGAAATATCTTGTGACAAAGGATGTTCTTAAGGAGTTTGACTTGACTGAGCTGAAACTGACAACAACTATTCAGGGGGAAGAGTACATTGCTGCACGAAAGTTTTTCCAGCAGGGTTCAGGTGAGCACATACAAAGTGTCTCGCAGAGCTGTCTTAAACCGAATAAATAGGGCATCGTCTTCGTCAATGCTTTAAAAAAAGTTAGCAGAGGTTTGCATGCTATGTTTTTTTTGTGCCCCCTCAGACATGTTTATAAATTTGTTGTTACACCAGATCATTCAAGAAATTTAAGGATCAGATCTGATACTTGAGCTCTCTCTATTTAATCGAGAGATTGGGATCTAAGACGGAGGGAGGCGACGCTGAGACGACCTCACGGCCTTTTGACATTTTTAGGAAACTGATCCAACTCCTCTATCTTGAGCCAGCCCAAAGTAGTAAATATCTTGTCAAGCCGATAGTTCAACAGAATGAACACATTTCTTTGAATAGCCGGCTGAGAAATGTATGGTCATCAGTTTGCAGAATTGTTCTCTCTAGATTTCTGTAAAAAGGGTAATTTTTGAGACCCGAGCACTCAATTTGGTTACCCGTCTCTCATACTGATGGACAGATTAGTACTGAGACAGCTTGAATGTATCTGTGATGAAGAAAGCTTACTATAATCAGTCGCTCAGCCAATTTATTAGCGCTTTTGATGATGTTACCTGCTATATCATCTCTAATCTTGAACGAAGCTGATTTAATTTCTTTTTATATATGCTTTCAGATCATGGTCCATTTGGTATGACAAGTAGCAGAAGTAACGCAATCGGCCAAGAATCGACATTCCATGAAGAGCTCCACGATATCCCACTAGGAACAATGGTAACAGGTTCAGTTGGCTCAGCGGAGAGTCCACTTAAAAAAATTGAAGGAATTTCCCCGGATCAGCAAAGTCTGCTTTGTGCTGGTAAAGAACTAGAAGATGGAAATACTTTGAGTGACTACAATATTCATGGGGAATCGACTTCGCTCTTAGCTTTAAGACGTCGTGATCCTATGAAAATCTTTGTGAAAACAATGACTGAAAAGATTATCACTTTAGATGTGGAACCCTCAGACACCATAGCAAATGTGAAAACAAAAATCCAAGACGAAGAAGGAATCCCACCGGATCAGCAGCGTCTTATCTTTGCTGGTCAAGAACTAGAAGATGGCTGTACTGTGAGTGATTACAATATTACGAGAAGATGTACTTTACACTTAGTTTTGCGAAGTAGCAGTGGCATGCAAATCTTTGTTAAGACTCTAACAAGCAATATTCTCACTTTAGACGCGAAACCTTCAGATTCGATTAGGAATGTAAAACTGAAAATTCAGGACAAAGTGGGTATTCTACCAAGCCAGCAACATCTGATCTTTAGGAGGCAAGAACTCAAAGACCACCAAACGTTAGATAAATATAGAGTTATAGACAAATCAACTGTGCATTTGCGACTCGAGGACGAACTTGGAAGAATCCTGATCACGGTGGAGACTCCGACTGGAGAGAAGATATCTATAAATGCCTCGCCAAGTGATGATTTTGAGAGCCTGAAAAGAGAAATCTGTGATATAACAGGGATTCCAATTAATCAGCAACGCCTTAGCTTTGTTGGCCAGAAAGTCTTCGACGACCACCTTCCTCTGAGTGAGTACGACAATCAAGTTGAATTATCCTTGCGACTGGATATTGAAAAAAAGAAGAAGAATAAATTCCTAATTCATGTGAAGACACGATCTGGAAAGATGAAGATCACAACAGAGGCTGTATCGGCAGACACTATCCAGGATGTGAAAACAAAAATAACAGAAGAGATGGGAACACCGGCAAATCAGCTACAACTCATGTTTGACAACCAGAAACTTAAAGATGAACATCGCACTTTGAAAAGCTACAACATCACCAGAGACTCCACGATTGAACTAGTTATCGGAAGAAAGCATTTAGTCGAGATGCACACTCACGTATAGAAGCAGAACGGTATTAAAATCGTAAGAGGTGCATCACCGGAGGATAACATTAGAAATGTGAAAGAGAAAATATGAAAGACATGACAAGAACACCGGTTAACGAGCAAGGAATCATTTTTTATTACAAAAGACTCAAAGGTGACAACACCTGAGCAATTTAGGACCATTAAGGCGTAGAACGTGAATCCACTCTGTCTGTGATCACTGTATCTCTGACACTGATTCATATACTCTGTTGGTAACGACTGATCCCTCCTCCGTTCATCAGGCGGGAAATAACGACTGACCCCTTATCGCCGGTGTAATGAAGTCAATGAAAGGCTCTGCAAGAATAAATCAAAATGATTACGAACTTTTATCTTTTGCCTTTCTTAGGGTGTCGCTGTGAAAAAGAATTTCCTCAAATTAGGAAGCGTTTGCAAGAGATGTAGGAATATAACTTTCAATAGCCTTTTTCTACAGAGAAATTAATGATAACATTTATTTTCCAATATTCATGCGTTAGTCTCAAGATATCGCGCGCTAACTATGTAACAGTCGTTTTGTTAAAACACATTACTTTCGTGAATTTGATGTTAGTCTCTTTCGCAACCTTTCCCCGGGATGTCACGCCGTTCTCCCTCGTGTGACATCTGAAGGAGACTTACGTCTTTAATCATATATAATGAAATTATTCTGTATTTTTAACCACAAACTGTATTCAATTTTATCAGCATCTTTTTAAGTACAAATTTGATGTTAGACGACATGAAGATGAACATTTTCCTTTATAAACCTTTTTTTATAACCCATAATTTTGAGAAACGCCATTGAAACATGACGTTTTCCCTAGCGTGACAACAAATGTACTACCAAAGTAAATAGCTTTAGAAACTTTTAGTGGTGGCAATTTACATTATCAACTCAGCTGGTAAACAAAAGGTGATGAAGGCACTAGACAGGAGTGTCGAAACGTTGTGTCTATGAATTGTAATTTTTCGGTTACATTTATTAAATCTTTAAACCAGACCAGCATCAAACCGTGTCTGACTGTTCACCTGGTTGCCTTGTGAACTTTAATATAGTTTGGTACTCTTTCCACTCAAATGGGCGCCGTCTTCTATCCTAGTTTCCTTTTTCCACAAGATCACGACCTTATCCTGTTTTGATTGATTCAATTCGCTTTATTGTCAATGGCTTGTACAAGAATGTCTTTGGAATGATTCTGGTGATTTTCCGTGATCGTCAATCAGAATTAAACCATTAACGATACTACACCGCGCAAGTAACAATAGAATCGAAAAAGGAAATTTTCACCGTTTTTCATATACTTTCAACTTCCACTTACTTCATAACTCGAACTGCAAACTCGGAGCAACTTTTGTGTCCCTTTAACTCAGTCAAATAGTATTTCATCTTATGACCACCTGGTGTTGTTGGAAAATTTCGAAAAAAAAATTCAAAAAAAAGGTTCTACAATCACAACTTTTTCTTTATATTTTCAAGTCAGAACAAGAAATCACAATTATTGAAAAACGTGACTTATTTTCTCATTTCTGTTATCCCTTAAGTTCCACGTAAACAAATCCTTTTATTTTTGTCAGAGTGCAGGGCCAGATGGTTTTATCCAGACTGGCTCTTGTCAATCCATCTTATTTTCTCATTTCTGTTATCCCTTAAGTTCCACATAAACAAATCTCTTTATTTTTGTTAGAGTGCAGGGCCGGATGGTTTTATCCAGACTGGCTCTTGTCAATCTGTCCAGCCCTACACAAGTCAGCTTTGATCATGGTTTTGCTATGCTATTACTTGTCCAAGGTGAGCATATCGTATGACAAATAAGAATCCTACACAGTACAAATGCTAGTTCCACCTCTGATACCTGTCTGTCTGTCACTCATATCCAGGCCCCTTAGGCCAGACTACATCTGGGGAATGATGTTATCAATAGTCACTGTATTTGAGTTTAAAATCTTCTGGTGTACAGTCAGATTAAAAGAGAACTGTTTATCTAGAGTGTTTGGATCTGTTGTAATTCTCCTTGCCTAACATACCCTTTGTCGTCATACTTAAGGAACTAAAAGGTTAAAAGACTAACCCTCTGAATCCTTGATCTAGGTATTTGTTCTCCACACTGTCTGTCATGTGTTAAACAATTTAAGCTTTAGGAATTTGGTGATAAATCATTTAACACCCCTATGTTGATCATTTTTCCCTCTTCTCCTCACCTTTTTGCCTGAAAATGTAAAAATACTGTAAGGAGAAATCAATTTTTTGGGGTCACTTGTGGGAAAAAAAAGGCGAAGCTTCTTACAGCTTGCTAATAATTTGAGGCTTGTCAGAAAGATTTTTTTCTAATTGCCATACATTTTTCAAGTCATTTGAGACAAGAGCTTGCAGAGTATTTTCAATTGTCCCATCCTTTACTGATGAAACTAGTTGATACAGTAAGTCAGCTGGAATGCTAAAGTTCACATGAGGGAAGGTACAGGACATGTTTGCATCTTTCACATGACTTGTTATCATTCCTAACAGTTCCCCAGTCTCAGCAGACACCAGTGCCCCTCCACTTGTACCACAGTGAACTGCTGCAGTTGACTGAAGTAACACTGTCTGTTTCTGAACATGTACAATGTTTGATATTACCCCAGAAACAACTGATGCTCCTGTGTTCAAGTGGCTTGCAAACAGTGGAAAACCAATTACAAGGACATCTTCGCCTTTCTTGTAACGATGTTTGGCAAAAGATTTTGGATATTTTCTCCACTCAAGATTAGTCTCTAGTCTTGGTCTAAGAGGTCTTAACTGTTGATTCAGTTGCCTTTTCAACAAAGCAAAATCTAAAGGGCATTCTTCTTGAGTGGCAAAGAGAACTTGTACTTTCTCATGAGCAATGTGATCATGATTCCCAGATAGCTTGACTTTGTCCTTGTCCCTGAAACACTGTACAGTATTACTGCTTCCTGTCACAATAAGGGGGTTCTGACAATCTTTAACCACATGACTACAGGTTATGACGAGACCATCTTCACTATCAATTATAACACCTGAGCCCCATCTGTTACCACACTGAACCATTACAACACTTGAAAGAGCTATCTTTATTATGTCCTGAAAGTTAGAACTGTCTCGATTTACATGCATGACAGTTGAGTGAGTGCCTTTGTACACAAGCATGTTATCTTCTGTGATAACATTCTGCTGAGACTGTATTTTGACCTGGATGTCTAACACATTGGCTAGAATTTCCGTTAACTTGAGTGGAATCAAAGATATGTTCCCCCTCAGTAGTTGTGACAAATTATGTATTATATACCACAGTGAACATGCTAAAGTTATTCCGATCCACTCGCCGTTCCGCCAACAAAACGGTGCAAGAACGATTCCATAAAGATCTCTACCATTCAATAATCCAGGTTTTTGGTTGAAAGTGTACAAAGCGCATCCTTCACAGCCTGGAATACAACGGGCATCAGTGATGATCATTTCATTGTTCCGTCCCAGGATATTAGACACGATCCCTTTAGAAACGCTGTTGTAGAAAACTTGGGGACATTCACACCCGAAAGGTGTGCCAATAACACACAAAGAATCGCCTGTTTTAGGGTTTTCAAGGTCACGCAGCGTTCGTAGATTAACCAAACTGTAAGATGAGCAGAAATTCTCAGGATTTTTCACTTTGATCAGAGCAAAATCTGATAGGGCGGTCTGATGCAGCTGGGACGTGTCGTTCCCATGTTCTTCATCTGAGGCTCCTTGAAAATATTTCTGATCATGACCAAATAGTTCGAATTTCCATTCCGACGTTGGAAAAATAAGTTCAGTAATTCTCTTAAGTCCGTAATCTCTCCAAAACAAGATAACATAGCCTTCGAATGTTCTAAATTCTTCGTCTGTGTGACTTCGAAAGATAACCTCGACAGCGATTTCATCATTTGGTGACATTGAACTGACAAGGATGGGGGAATCCTCGGAAATTGTCCGCTGCCTTTCATTTTGATGCAAAGTGTCACTAAATAAAGACGCAACTGTTAACAAAATGCCGTTATTACTGTCTAAAACGATACCACAACAGCTCCAGTCTGAATTACATCTCTTGATTATAACACATGGGACATCCGCCATGTTGGATGGATTAAGTAACCACGATTTTGTTGGAAAGCGGTCAACAGCGATGTGTTGATGCGCGCGAGTCGCTTCTCCACCTTGGCGCTGAATTTGACTTCTTGTTTTCAACCGTTGATAAGTTGATGATTAGAGATGGAAGCGTTAACATCGAGGGAGGACTCTGAAAACCGGTAAATTTAGCTTGAATTTAACAGGATATTCTAGAATTAATAACTTCCTTTGCTTAGGTTTCCTTTTTGAGTTTACAAATACGTTGTTAATGATCAGAACTTCACATAAACAGCTCTGTAATATTCACCTTCGTTATACATTCAGTAAATCTGTGTTTTTTTCTTCGTTGTGTTTTTGAGTGGAAATATCATTTGGCTACCATTTCAATTTCTACAATCGAATTATGTTGAGACATGTGGTTCTTATGGGACATTTATTATCGACTAAGTAAGTGACTTAGAAGGAAAGTTGAGCAATCCATAACAAGTTTCATTGACAGGAAAAAATCTTAGGAAATTAAATACATTTGATTTTCCATTTGCAGGATCACCATTGGTGGTAAACGAAAATCTTCGAGCCGCCGATCTTCGGTGAGAAAGTTCATTTGTGCAAACATTAGATCAAAATGTGGTTCGTTAAGATTTCCACACACTCCTATACTATTGTAAAACAAAACCGTTTCCAAAGACATCTATTGTTTTCGCTATGCATTGCTTTTTTTTGTCAATTTAATAACTGTATGCATAATGAAGTGTGGGGCTGTACAGAAATCTTGGCTAAACTTCAGAATACCCCGCAACTCATTTCCGCCTCACTTACATGTGTCGGGAGGCTTTGAAGATCGAGGCATAACACAATAGACGCTATTCTTATTCAATGACATGTAAATGAGTTGCGGGTTATTCTGAAGTTGCTCCGAAATCTTACCTTGGTTTCTTATTTTTTGAAGTACAAATTACTGCTCTAAGCTGTTCTGATCTGCTAGCTTATAGTTATAAACACCATGATTCACTGTTGTTTATCCAGGTTTCTGGTGACAATGAGCATCGTAACATTTTTTTAAAATTAACTTTGAGAAAACGACAAGCTAACACAATCTGATGAGAACCAAGCAAGCTTACAGTTGGCAAGAGTCTTTAATGCTAATCTTAGCTTTAATGCTAGTCTCAGTTAGATGATCTTACATGCAGTGGCTTACATGGTGGATAAAGCAATCCTCTAGAATCATTGCAATGCCCCTCCCCCTTAAAAAAAATAGTAAACTTACTAAGGGTAAATGTATCTACTGGATGGTGATTACTTCCCACACTCCAAATGATTATAATGATAGCAAAACTTGCCTTACAAAAAGCAATCACTTGTACACCTCTTCACATAAAAACGCTTCTCGAATAAAGTGTCCTGGGGCAGGAAAGGAACTCCCACTTTGGAAGAAATATTTGCCACTGAATCTTGGTTTATTTCAATTAATTTTTTTTCTAATGATAATCCTGTGGAGATTTTTCCTTACACATAACTTTTTCATATATCATGCATAATTAGATTTTGAAGGCCACAAAATCTCCATTAAAAGCTGGTGTTTTAGAGGATTTGGATCCTAATTCATTGGATGATAATGGAAGGTGAGAACACATTGGCTACTTGGTAGAATTTTCTGATCAGCAAGGCAGGCTTTGGTCACAAGAAGAAAGAAAGAAGTTTTTACAAACAAAATTTGCTGGCCAAGAGCACCTCCATCTTTTAACACATTCTGCATACATGATTTCTGTTTCTCCCTTTCAATGTGGGTGCAGAATTTGATAAACAGTTGAATCCACATTTAGTGATCAGCTATGGAGAATGGAGGGGCAACTGCTAAATACAGCCTCCACAAAATAGGGGTCAAATTCAATCACAAAAATCATTTGTCAGTATCATTTTCAAGGTGACAACTGCTTGTGCAAATGGCTGTAACATTAGGCAATTCTTGGTTGGTCTTATTGGTTCATAATTATTTTTTTTTACTCTTACAGAAACACATCCAAAAAGTCTAGGAGATCCTCTGGAAGGAGAGTTAGCTTTGCAGAGAAGAACGACATCAAGTAAGTTATATTTGGTTATTTTACACTGTACCCGAGGTAATACAATAGAACTTGTTTAACTTAAACCACCAAGAGTAATGGAGAAATGTTAAAAGAGAGTTTTAATTACAATTTTGCTAAGAACATCTAGTAACTCGGGTCAATGAGAAATGTTCTTTTAAGGAATTGACTATAACTCTTAACCCTTTAACTCTCAAGATCTGATTGCAAGTTCTTACCTCTAGCTGTTACACATTTCCTTGTAAATTAGTTACAAGGATTTGGTGGTAGTTCAAAATAACATTTTCTACCTGATAAGTTTGAGTATTTGTATTCTCATGACCTGTTTGCTGGATAATGTATGGCAATTATAGGGAGAAGTTACATGTTAATCACCCCTGGGAGTTAAAGAGTTAAGTCTGTGAGAGGTTTGACTTAATCAAGTCAGATTTAGCAGGGTTGTTTTGCTTATTATTATAACAAATTTGAAATCATGTCTTGCTCTATGAAGTTTATTTCACATAATCCTGTTTAATTAATTAATTATACAAAAAAAATATGTACTTTTATTTTGCAGAGAATTTTTTGTAGAAGACTGGAAAAATTCATGGCCCAAGGATCAAGAAAATAGTAGGTTTTTGAAACTAATGATTAAAAAATATGTAGATTTTACCAAATTTGTATTCAGCACTGCGATTCATCATCTGATTAGTTTTTAGGAGTTAAATACCTAAATTGATTCCCTGATAAAATATTTTACAGGTGATCTTTTGGAGTTAAGCACTTCTTCTCAAGGGTAAGAGAGCTACATATATTGTTAATTTTTGCATTAGAAAAAATATGATTAAGTCTCAAGTCAGAAGGAAAAAAGAGACAGTGCTTTATGTAAGTTGCTCAAATGAATGAAACATTTTACAGGAATTTTTATGTAATGATATGTTTTGACTTTTATCTTATGGCTGATGTCTATCTTCCCTTGTTTATTATTGACAGTGAATACCGGGAACCAGCTAATTCCATTGAAGGTGAATAATTACATGAATACTTTACACCATAACTTCATTATGTATATTCTGTTTTGTTCTCTGTACATTTCCAAAGGTATTGATGAAGAGAATTTGTTTAACAGTCAAGAGCTCCTTTTTTTCGTGATCATTTCCTTTATTCTTGTGACGTTGATGTGTGATTCAGGACTGATACTGTAAGGAGAAAGTAGATGCTAATCATTTGTAGGGGTCAAAGGGTTGACAAAAAAGAAAAATAGGCCAATCTTCAAGTTCATTATGATAAATCATTAACCCTTTAACTTCAGGGCGTGAAATTGCGCCTAATACAGGCGCCAATGCGACTAAATTTTTCACTTTGGTGACCAAATCCTGAAAGTTAGTCGCCAAATTGGCGACTACAACGTTTCATCATAACCTTACCAAGAGATATAGTGAATTAAAAAGATTTGCAAAGATAAATCCGCGGCAAACTTCCTCATTAAGTTTGTTTCCAAAACGTAGCACATGCATCTCGATCGATAACTAGACGCCATCTTGGATTTAGATGAGCCTGAACGTTGTATATCATCCATCCTAAAGATCTTTTCCCTAACTTAATTTTGGAGGGTCTATCTAGAACGCTGACAGCGTAAAGGAAGATTTTGTTTGTCTTTGAAAATGGCGACCAACTTTTTTTTGAATTGGCTACCACTTTGAAGAATTTAGGAGCCAAGTGGCTATCAGAAAAAAAAGTTTATTTCACGCCCTGAACTCCCAAGATCTCATTAATAATTCTCCTTACTGTCCACCATACGGTTCTCATGATGTTTGTTCGGAGAATTTGGTATTGGATCAACTCATACTCCCTTAATTTATATTTTTCTTTATTCTCATCACTTATCTGCTTGATATTGTATTGATATTGTAAGGAGAAATTCTGTCTTGGTCACTCATGGGGGTTAGAGGGTTAAACTGTACTTTTATTTTACCTCTATTGCTTTTTAGGTCTCGAATCCTTGTTAAAGGGCAATATTCAAGCACCAGATGATTTCAGTGTTTGCCAAGTGGAAATTGAGGTGAGTTTTGTGAAAGAAATTGCTTCAGATGATTTTAAAAAGGCTCATCTCTTACCTCTGTTATATCTGAAGTACAAATTTGTGGTCACTGAATGTGCAGAGTTAGTCTTTTTCAAGAGCAATGTTCAATCTTTTGCATCCATCTAGTTTTTGTACTGTATGCTTCATCAAATGACAAAAGAGAGAGAAAGTGAACTGACCAGTCTTCTTGCAACTCATTAACAAGTATTGGTCATAAGTATTACATAGTATAATTTGAAAAGAAATTCGTATGAAATGAATTCCTGCTAACAAAGCCTCAGTGTATGCATCAGATTTATCTTAAGATCAACTTTACTTACAATATGAAATGTTTCTAATTATATTTATGGTGTAACTGTCAGCTTCAATGCTTAAGTCTAAGATACACATACTTACACTGTATTCTTAATTATTGTCTTAACAAACCTTAGGAGATCCCAGAACCTTTAACTCTAAAGCCAAGTGAACAGGCAGAGGAAATGGAGTATACCACATGCTACAGTTCAGTTTTGCAAAACAGTGCTACAAACATGGAGAATACAAAGATTTTCAGCCATGATACAGCCATTGATCTTGATATAACATGCTCACAAAAAGAATTATTTTACCAGGATGGTTTGAATAACCAGGTTATGTCACCTGCTGGTTTTCAGGAAAATGACAGAATGGACAGCACATCTTTCCTCTTGTCATTAGGATCAAAGCATGCACAAACTCAAGGAATTAAAGTAAAGAATGACACTGAAATTTCAGCAACAAATTTCAGCAGGCAGCCTATAGGTGAGATCAGATCTGAGCAGGGTGGTTATGACAGTCAGAGTGGATCCCAGCAAAGTCCATGTTCAAATGTAGATGTAGAGCTCACAGCTTGTCACAGCTTTGCTGTTCTGGAGAGCAATTTGCAGAAAACCAAACGGAGAAGCGTTTATGAACCTGCCGACCTGGAGCTTACATCGTGTTACGGCCAAGGACTGGCCAAATCATCAGACAATCAGGAGGTTGGTGTCCAAAAGAGACAGGCATTGGGGGTTAGAGCAGATCTAAATGCTTTTAGAAATAGTTTTGAGACAAATTTACCAGACAAGGCACAGCCTGTATGTGAAACCCAGCTCAATATAACAAACTGTTCCAGAGATAGTATGACATCAGGCAAGAAGACACTACTGTCGTTTGATAATCAAACAAATGTGGAGGAAGAACATGATGATGTCACAACAAAGGACTCCACAAATGACTTTTCCTTTGATAGCACAGTCTTTTTGAGGTCCCTTGGTGCAAGAAAAAGCCCTATTGCTTCAGTTGATACAGACAACAGAAATTTAGAAAGAAATCAAAATGAAAATCAGTCACCAGGAAGCACTGGTCACCTGGAGATGACACACTGTTATGGTACAGGAATTTTGCAAAACACGAGGTTACCAGTGTTGATCACAGGTAGCAACCATACACTGGTTTTTAGTTCCGATACCGATCGCACCGATTCCCTAGACCTGACTGTTTGTCAGACACAAAAACAACAGGCTGCTTCTGCTCCATTTCCGCCTCTTTTGCAACAAAATTCTCAAAATGAGCAAAACTCGCCAAACAGATCTCCAAGTAAAATGAATTCTTCAGTTTTCTTAAGAGTGCTTGGTGAAGTGATGCCATCTGTTGGAGACACAAATGAAGAATGTGATCTAGAGCTCACTACTTGCCACAGTCAACCAGTACTGGAGAACAGTGCACAGAACACAAGTCGGAGCAGTGTTACTGAGCTTTCAGACTTGGATGTCACTTCATGTCATGGCCCAGGGCTTCTACAATCTGTAGACAACTGTGATAGATTAGATGCAAATAAAAGGAAAGCAAACCAGCTTTGTCAGTCTGCTGATGTAGATGTCACAGTTTGCCATGGTCCAGGGTTGCTGAAGGCATCTGGTGAAAAGGTGGAGGAGAAAGAAAGTGAAAATCAGCTATCTGTAGACAGTGCTTCACAGGAAGTGAAGAGAAGAAGCCCATTTGAAGCTGCCAATTACATGACATCCCACAGCAGTCCAGAACTGCTCAAGTCATCTGGCAAAAACTTTGATGAAAGTGTAAGGTTTGACCAGTCTGGTGGAGACAGGAGTCATCAGATGATTGACAGAAAAAGTCTTTACGAACCTGTTGATGTAGATGTAACATCTTGCTATGGGGCTGGGCTGCTGAAGACATCAGATGAGAAATTGGAGGTTGTAGCTCCTTGTGATCAGTCTATTGTGGACAATAGTTCACGCAAAATTAGCAGAAAAGGTGTCTATGAACCTGCTGATGTAGATGTAACATCCTGTTATGGAGCTGGGCTGCTAAAGGCAACAGATGAAAAACTAGATGCAATTGCTCCCTATATTCAGGCTGTTGAAGACAGTTGTTCGCGCAGAAGAAGCATTTACGAACCTGCTGATGTAGATGTGACACTCTGCTTTGGAGCTGGGCTGCTGAAGACAACAGGTGAACGCGTGGATACATTGGCTCCTTATAATCAGCCTGTTGTAGATAAAAGTTGTCAGAAAACAGACAGAAGAAGCATCTACGAACCAGAAGACATTGATATTACATCTTGCTATGATGCAGGGCGGCTGAAGTCAAATAGTGAAAAACTGGATGCGGAGGCTTCTGAAAATCAGCAAGTTGCAGACAACAGTTTGCAGAGAAACAAAAGAAAAAGTATCTATGAACCTACCGACATAGATGTAACATCTTGCTTTGGTCAGGGAGTGGTTCAGTCATCCAGCGCTACAGTCAGTTATAATCAGCTGCTTGTAGGGAGCAGTTCACACGGAATCAAACAAAGAAGCCACTACGAGCCTGTTGATGTGGAAATGACATCTTGCTATGGTTCAGGAATGTTAAAGAACTCTGGAGAAATTTTAAGAGGAAATTTCTGTGAAAGTAAACCAGCTCAGGGCACCAGTGCACTTCAACAGAAGAGAAGAAGCCTTTATGAGCCTACTGATATAGATGTAACATCTTGCCATGGCTCAGGAATGGTTATCGCGTGTAAAGGAACTTCGGAGATAGCAGAGTTACAACATCAGTCAGCTCCAGACATGGATGGGCCTAAACTTAACCGAAGAAGCCTCCACGAGCCTCTTGACATTGATTCCACCTCCTGTTATGATCAAGGAAAGGCTCTGGCTTCGGAAGAAGATTTGGAGGTATCATTCTTCCATCAACAACCCTTACTAAATAATACTCTACACAAATCTAACAGAAGAGGTATCCATGAAACTAAAGACATGGACATAATTTCTTGCTATGATCCAGGAATGGCCCAGTCACCTGACGGAAATGTAGAGACTATTGTTTGCCAGTCTGTTCTAGATGATAGCATGCAGATGACAAACCAACAAAACCTGCACAAGACAGGAGACGTGAATGTGACTAGATGCCAAGATTCAGAGCCAGTCCACACTCTTGATAGTCCAGGTGTACACCTTACCGTCAGCAAAGAGCAACTGGACTCAGCGAAAAGTCCACAAGATACTTTCACCGGAGTTAAAGACATTGCCGATGCAGTGGTGGAGAAAGAAAGAGATTTAAATCGTAGCAAGGGGGAAACATCTCAGACTTCAAGAGTTTCTCCCATTCCAAAAGCTTTTCGAGAGACAGATGCAGGCGACAGTTTGAATATAAACGAAGAATCCGCCCTCTCTTCGCAACAGATGGCATTAAAGGCTAACTGTGGTGTGAGTGATTCAACTCCTGACAGGAAGCTGTCTGTCATTTGTGAGGAATCTCTGAGTGAACTCAGTAAAAAGGGAATGAGTGTAAAGGAGGACGCTGATGTCACAGAGATGGAGAAGATGCAACATTCACGGTAAGTTTGTCTGTTGAGTTGAATGCAGTGCGACTACTTTAAATGAGATGATTCGGTTTTATCAACTGAGTTTATAATGTAAATCGGCCACCGTACAGAGTTTCAAAGCTGACATTTCGAGCCGGCGTTATGTTTTCTTTGCATCTTTTTTTTTTTTTTGCAAAGTAGAATCAAGTTATCTCATGAAAATGTCAGGGTTTCTGCAGAAACTGAAATTGTTCAACAGGTGTAACAAATGCACTGGCTTTGCTGATATGTCGTTCAAAAGAGGAAAATTCCGGGTTTTTTTGTGGAACACTTTTTTTTTAGTTAGAGAGTACTCAGATCTTAAAGATGTGAAGAATCAGGATATGTTTTTAAGGCTACCAGTACTGAATTGCTGGATGATATCTTTGTTGGTATCTCTGTAGCTAATTCTACGATTTATGAATTACTGAGGTCACATAGTCCAATCAGCCTAAGGAAAGAAAAAAAAAAATGGATTTGGGCCAAGTGCTCGTCAACTGCAATTCTCTTGACGTCATGATTTTGCTCGTAACCGTCAATTTGAAAAATGAACACAATCGTTGAAAAAGAAGTCCAGAATGAGTCTAAAAATTTCTTCCGAAGACGTTTTTGCCGAACCCTGAATTGTGACAATTATGCGTCACTTTTTCATATGTTGTGATTTACCCAGAAGTAACTCAGGAATGTTATTTAATGGAAAAAATGACAATAGTGTTTTTTTTTGTTTTCAGAAGTGCCATTACCCTGAAGGAGTTCCTTGATATTATAGAAATCGCTTTTATTACAGAGGTCAACATGCGCCGCAGTGTTGTACCATCTGCTGTGGTGAGTTTAGTAACGATGTTGTGTAAAACTATATAACTGTTTAACAGTGAAAGTTTTTTCAATGATTCGGGAAATAACTTAATTTTGAGTAACACTCTCTGACATTTTGTGGACACTTACCGCCTCCCCTGCCCCTCTCAATGTTGATCTGCAAGATGGTTTAAAATTTTGGCAGCTCAAAACAATTAGAAGAGGAGAGGGCAAAGGTACATCATAGACTCTGTCCTGGAGAAGTGTCCCAACTAATTATTTCTGGGAGTGTACTTGCTGGAAAATAAACGATAAAAATCGATTTTGAATTTATTTAAGAAATAAAAAGTTCATTATAGTGAACATTTTCATACAAATTGGCCATTCTATCATGGTTCGGCCGAATGAATATGTTTTACCCTTTAAACCCTAACATCTGTATCCAAATTCTCTATAATATTTTCTACACATTTCGTTTGTTTCTGACAAGGAGAATTTGTTTAACAATCAAATATTCCTAAGTTGGCGATCATTTCCTCTATTATCATGACCTTAATGACTGATTCAGCAGTATTACTGTGAGGAGAAAGTCGTTGCTGGTCACTCCATCAATCTTTGTCGCATTGCTGAGTTGTTAGTTTTTACATCGCTTTTATTTCAGGTTGAGGCTCCTCAAACTCTCAAAGACAGGATGATATCAACACTAGTATCAAAACCAAAGGCTGTTTGCTACGAGGAGGCAATTCCAATCGTAGAATCGGAGATCACAGCGTGAGTATTAACACTGTTTATACCAGTTAACAATGACGTTATACTCTGTAAGTTTGCGTGATAGCTATTAAACTTTCTGTGTGCCTCACTCTCAGAGTTCCGCGCGGCGTGCTCATATCAATTTTTCCCTCACCGATTTTTCGTTGACGCGCGCGACGGTCTTCGCCGAAAAGGAGGAACTGCTCGGAGTTTACTGTCACGGAATTAACAGCGAGTAGCGTAGCCAAGCAGACTGCGCTATTCGTGGCAGTAGTCTAGTAGGTTTATGCTAGAACTGTATTTTATGGCATTGTGTTTTGTAGACATTTTTACAAAGATATTAATAATAGACGTGCCATAAATGGTGCAACAAATCGTGCGATCAAACGAATATTTTTAACATAAACATAATTTCTTTGATTGAAGTATGAAAGAAAAAGTTGAACAGCAAGAGACGGAGTTGAATGTGTCCAACCCCAGAATATTTATGGAAGTACAAACCGCAAGCAAAGAGGAGGTAAGCCGCCATAGAGCGCTTTACGATTGAGTGTTGTGAAGCCCAAACCAAAGTCATCAAAGCGGTCAATTAGAAGAAAGCAAAATTTTTTTGAAGAGCCAATGAGAACTCAAAGTAAAAACAAGCCAACTGCTTTAGCGCGGGAAAACGCGGGCGACCAAGTCGTGATTGGTTTCAGTTTGCATCTGATTGGTTGAAAAAGTGGCGCGAATTCTCTGGACCAATCACAGGGTGAAGTAAAGCAGAAACAAAATAATCCCGGATTACTTTCGACACTCAGTTGTAAATTGCCCCTTAACCCCTTTAACACCAAAGATTGACAAGCATTTAAATTCTCCTTATAAGATCACCCCCCGAATCACTCGTTATGGTCATGAGAATGGAGGAAATGATCACAAACAAAAGAAACTTTTGATTGGTAACCAAATTCTCCTTGTCAGCATCTTAGGAAATGTATAAAGAGCAGTATGGAGAATATGCATACTGATATTAGGACGTAAAAGGTTAAATGCTGCACGATAAATTGACCATGTTATCCCGAGGCAAGTTTCCAACAAATTTTGGCTTGTATTTGGATTTTTTTCTGTACGAGGTAACTTGAAGTGGGACACTTGAAAGTCTGTCAACATATCGTAAAGTTCCTTAAACTGTAGGAGAGCTCTTTTCTGGGATCATTTTTCAAGATTATAGAAAAAACAGGAACACTTGTTAGTCTGTTAACATTTCGTAAAGGTCCCTAAACTGTGGGGGTTCAAAACGAGCTATCTCTTTGATCATTTTTCTAGATCACACACAAAAAAGGTCCTTTGACCAGGTGTAAGAGGGTTATATGGAAATAAAATGTGCTATGGCTGGTCAGAATACAGCTAAAAGCAAAGCACTCTCGAAGTTTCGACACTCAAGTGAAAATCGTTCTGTTTATTTTTTTCCTTTTGTTACTTAGTTGTTAGCCCTGCAAAGTAAAGTTCGTCGCCTGCGTTCTGTGTGCGAAAAAACTTCCAAACGAGAGTGGAAAGAGAACAAAGGCCAGCTGAACAAAAAAGTACTATTAAAAATGACGGTTAGTTTTATTGTTTTTAATTCTTTCATTTGGTATAACCAATTAATTTCGTTTACAGGAGGCTCTCGGTCGGCAGAGGAAAAAGTCTCCTCGTTAGTTCCAGAGGAAAGTATGGGGAACAGTGTAGAGAATATACATACCAACGGTCGGGTGAAAAGAGTTACATGTAAAGCGAAAGCAAAATCAAATGGAGCACAAACCGAAAGTTTACAGCTTTTTTCTTCACTAAGAGTTTTCTGCACGGTTGTCTTTTTGTTCGGTAACTTTATGATTTCTTTGATTCAGATCGATGGAAGCAGTGAGGTATTGTTTGTACGTTCATCCACTTAAAAAAGTGCGATTTGTATTTTTTAAAAACATTTTCAGACGAATCACGCGGCTCTTGCAAAAGACGTGCTCGTTGTGGAAGAGTCCGTTAATATGGTTGATGATTGTCTCAGTTTACTTGACAAAAGTAAGTGAAGAGTGGTAGCTGTAACTCCCTGTCTATTAACTTTCCCGTTACACACCCATTCTACGAGACTTTTTCACAGGCCTATGTATATAAACCATAAACGTTTTCAGAGTTCGACATTTACACGTTATTACCGTCTGTCAAGTTTTCCTGTTTCATTGAGCCTGCATAGAATATGAGCAATCCCTCCTTTTCGGCATAGTCTGTCGCGGTAATGAAAAAAAAAAGGGGGGGTTGTTAGCCTACACTTCTGCATGGCGCGCTGACATCTTTTTTTTTCGCTTGCACAACGGACTTCTCCAAAAAGAAGGGACTGCTCGTTGTCTAGAGCCTACACAACAGGCCTAATATTTTTAGGCGAGCGGAGGTTAAGCATGAGTCATTTGTTTTTTTCTCGCATTACGCTTTCTCTATGTGCTTACCATCGCTCGCCCGAAACTGCATAAAACCGCCCGTTTTCATTCTTTATTTCCGCTTCGGGGAGAGGAAATGACGCAATGGTTAGAGCGCTTAAACTATTATTATCATTATTATTGTTATAGTTATCATTATTAGTGTTCCATTGATTTATTTCTTTATGTTACCTTTTGACAGTGAACAGAGACTTTGATGAAAAAATGAAAAACATTCACATGTCACTCACAGAAAGCGAAAAGGTACCAAAAATCAAATGTCAGTAATAACTAATTTTTGCTATAAAAGCCTGAGGTGCTATAATACAATGCGTAAACCTTAATTTCTTCCTATTTAAACCTAGGAAATTCAGAGACAAACAAACATGGTTGAAGAATTGGCGACTATGTCAGAGGCACTGAGAAAGAGCGAACAAGGTAGAGTGAATGCTTCATATTTGGTGTCTTTCGAAGAGTTTAAAAGAGACAGTCGTGAGTTTTTTAATTTCGATGTAACGTTTCCATTCACAATGATGTTGACTTTCATCGTAGAACTCGCTGGTCTGGAAAGTACAAGGTCTAAGCTACAGAGGTGAGATCTTATTTACAAGGTGTAAGCTGTCAAACAGGATAATGAACTTGTATCACTTCTTTCTTGCTATGGATCAGTACTCGACAATGACTTAGAAAAAAGGTTTTTTTACTGGTAGTTATGGTTCTGTAACGGTGATTTTCCACCGGAGTAACTCAGGAAGTAGCCTGCAAGCATACCCTCTTTATAAGCGCATCGACATGAGTGTTTCTTCGCCTGCGGGAAAGCACGAGGCATTGAGCAAAGCGAGTTGGTTAGAGGTCTGCAAGAGGACCGGCATCAATTGCTCGCACTGGTTACCAGCGCTGGCTACTAGTGCTAAACCTCTCCCCGACTTATCTCAAATCTTCACGCGGGCGGAGTAACGCGCTTCCTGCAGCGCTGATGACAATGGCCTGCTCGCAGGCCACTTGTGAAGCTTGTGAAGCGTACAATTTTTAGAGAAACCTGACAAATTGAAATGCCGACTGAAGGGTTTATGCTTCAAGGGACCAAGATGAGTTACTCAATTAAATACTGATTATGCAAACATTATAATCCATTAATTTTAGCGAGAAACATGAGCTGGCAAAGAACAAGGACCAACTTGATGGAAAGATACTCGAGACGGAGGAAACTATTCGCTTGGTGAAACGAAAGGTTGGTTTCATTTATTTGGTCATATTGGTCTAAATGTAACTCGAAGAAGCTGTCTTCTGTCCACTGAAATTTTATGTCGCGATCTGTGGCGTAGTGGAGCTTACTTCACCTCAGCCGATCAGAGCTAAGGAAAATATCAGTAAGAGCTCATGAGAACTCAAAGTACCAAGACGCAAACTGCCTGAAGCGCGGGAAAACGCGAGTGGCCAAGTCGTGATTAGTTATAGTTCTTATCTGATTGGTTGAGATGGTAGCGCGAGTTTTGTAGACCGGAAACAATGTGAAATAAAGGAAGGGGTTTCGATGCTAAATTAAAAATTGCTCTACCGCCATTTGATATCCTTTTACAACTACGAGAATGGCATCTTTTTTCTCAACAGGACCCATGGAGCAACAAACCAATAAGAGAATTGTCGCAGAAATTAGATATCCTCGTGAGGTATGTTTCGGAAAAATTTCTGGTTTGAATTGGTGATTGGATTTCCACGCAAATTCTTCTCTACAAATGCTGTCCTCAAGACGTGACAACATTTGTGAGAGGGAAAGATGTCATTACGTAACATTTTACAAGATATTGGCTTCAATAGGAGTTCTCATCACTTTTCATATGACCCTTAGAGATATTCATTGACCGTTTTTCCACAGTATGGATGGCTTTGCATACTGGTGATGAATTCATTTTCCGTCGAACGAGAAGGAAGCACGGCGTAATTTGATTGCGTGACTCATTTCTTTGTCTAGCATGTAACGCAACTATGACATTGTTGATCAGTTTGCAGGAATGGTCCTTAAAGGAGTGGAATAAAGAGCGTGCTAAATTTGCGTTCTTGAATAACACGTTGGAAATTGTCGTGGTATTTGCTCCAGAAACCACAGGTCAGAGTGCGAAACTTTTTTTATTATTATTTGCAATTTTGAATTTCTTCCAGAATCTTTAAGTCACCATTTTACTGGAGGCTATTTGAGATGGTATCTAGGAAGGTTTGAGGATGTGCAATTTAGTAATTATGACTTTCAAAGGTTTTTTTATTTTAATGTATGTGTTACCACTTTTCCCTTACCAATACAGAAGGTGTATTTCATCATCAGGATGTTAGGAGTGTTAAACTGAATTTCACTACAGCAGGTACTTGAAAAGGACTTTGATTACTAAGTTAATTTGTTCCTCAATGGAGGTATTAAGATACACCTGAAAGCAAAAAAATGTTGATACCAAGAATAATGAGACCCAAAGGCATCTGTTTATGCGTGCATGACAGCCACGGATATATGTCAGTATCTGCGCACTTGGGGAGGGTAAAGGCGAATATATTTTTTTAAAATTATTTTTTATGCTACATTTCGTATTTATTCAACACGACACCAAAAATTTGCTCTAGGATGAGATATTACTTTTTAGGCAGTATTTATTTATAAATCTAGTTTATCAGTCATACTGTCATGTGTAACCCCCTCTAAATAAAGTTGTTACTTACTTATTCTTGTCATGCAGATACTTTTACTGGAAGAATGGGAAAAGTCCAAACAGTTGTGAAAAAATTGGTAAATGAGGACATTCTCAACCAGATGTACTCTTCAAGGAAGGATTTAGCCAAGGTACTCGCGATGGACTAGAATTTCATCGAGGGGAGGAGAGTAGTGATACTCCTAGCCGCCTCATGCGAGGGAAACCGGGAAAACTTCTAGCCAGACGGCTCCAATACAAACTTTGCTTTACTAATTTTTGTTTGAATGGTTACACACGAGAGTCAGTTCATCTGCAGCCTGGAAAGTTTGAACCTGCTCATGCAGTTAATGAACGAAACTCTGTTTGGTAGCTTTTATTAAGAAAGTTGTGTCAAGTTATAGTGTGACAGTTATTAAGGTGATTAACTGTGGTGATAAGGAAAAATTTAGGAGAAAATTTATTTCTGGTATCCATATATCTTTCATATTTTGATTTGCTTCCTATAGGTCTTGGAGCACGTGTCAGGGATAATTCATAAGTCGAACGAGATAGGAGATGAACTTTTCAGAATTGGTCTGTCACATCTTATGTCATTTGAAGAGGAAAGGTAATGCAATTCTTTGTCAAAACAATTCGTCCTTTCGTCTGAGACCTCGTCTGAACTATCGAAAATTGTCATCTAACTTTAGGTTGGATGAACAAGCCAAAAGATGTAACCTTGCTTTACAGCTGCGAATCAATTTGAATACCATTTTAAAAAGCATCGGCCTGTATCTTAAGCGTAAACGATGTTTATCATGTCCACCAATCAACTTGCCAGTTTTTTTTTCAAACTGTCCAATCATAGTGAACTTGGTGACTAAGTGTCCTGTTATGAAAGGGAAATTGTGAAATACTTCAACCCATATTATAGTTGTTGTTGCATGCATTAAGAATGATTTGGTGCTGTCTTTACAGACTTATTGTGGAGTTCTCAAGTTTGAAGGCGTTTGTGAAGTTTTTGTTGCATATACAAGTTGGGCTACCTTCTTATCCAAACTGTGTATCACTTACTGCATTACCAAAAATTGGACACCTGAGGTTTGTACTACACGTGGACAATTTATCATATTTCATAACTAAACCTAAACTTAACGAATTCGTGATCAATTTATTTTCAGTTTGAAAGCACTGTGTTGCAAAATTTGCTTCAAGAGTGTTCAGTTCTGTGTAAAACCTCCTTGTCGTTACGTTGCTTGCTTGACGAGGTGTTTGCTCGCTTCGCATCTGTATTTCGCGCGTTTGTTTGTAAACGTGCTTCTTGTTTGTCCCGCCCATGTTCTATCATTTTTATTCTACCCGTGCACGCCAGGTACGTGTTTTCCTGCGCTTTGCAGCGAATACCTTTGCTGCCTTGTCACTGGTTACATGTTAACGGCTTTGTAAACTGGGATTTGTTTCCTCTCGCATATCTGCGGCACACAAAATTTAACGTTACGCTCTTTAAGGATGGACTGAACACCTCCATTGTATGGCGTTCTCCTAACCAAAGAATACTTGCTTTTTATTATCGTTACAGTCAAACAGAAATTGAAGAAACCTTGAATGCTGTCAGCGCTGGTCCACGATATCTGAGCAGAGTGGTGGATGCCGCTGATCAACTTCTGAGCACAATCAAACCTGCTACGTCGTCATAACCTTTCCACAGCTTGTGTGGGGAATTAGTGTAGATTGTAGATTGTAGATTGTAGATACATTTATCGGAAATTTAGCATTTTTTTAAATTTCATCCACCGCTACATTAATTTATTCATGATGTTTTTCAATAGAAAAAAATAGAGATGTAATAATACTTGTTATACGTATTCAGCTCGTGAGGGTGAAAGGATTGAGAAGAGTTAAGGATCTCAAGTGAAGTAAAGCCTTTAAGCCGGAGAAAAATGTGTCTGGGTAGGGGGAGGTCATCACGGGCGTGTTTGAGCTGTCCAAACTAAAACTGCGCTGGATGCTTTTTGCAATCATTGACTGGTAAATTTTGATCTTGGCTGTTTCAATGGAGCTCTCAAAAGCGAGATTTTGTTGTGAATTGATAGCTTAGGGGCTTGTAACTTAAGTGCATGTAGTCTTCAAATGCAATAATATTTGTCATATAATATGCGGAATTATACATGGATTTGAAGGAAGACGCATTTTTGCTTCTTTTTTGTGTAAAACAAAATAATAAATTCCATGATGCTCTGTGTCTGAAGAGTAATAGACCACAGAAGACGTCAAAATATGGTAAGAACATCAGTGATACACTCAGCTGCGCCTTTGTGACAGTTTTTTGTTCGTACCACATTTGACGTCATCTGTGATCTATTGCTGAATAAACGTGCGACAACATGGGATCTGTGTGTCGAAATAGATGGCGAGTAGCGTAGCCAATCAGATAGCAGCATTTTTGATAGATTGCTAGTAGATATATACTAATACCTTACAGAAGCACGGCAATATTGGACCTATCTGTTGTTGGAGTGCACAGACCCGTAACTCACCTTTTTCGAATTATTTCCTCCTGTAATACCGTACCTGGATGTGAGTGAAGTGATTTTTTTATACCTTCTCCTTCCCTTTTTTTATCGTGATTTTTTTACGACTACGTCTCGCGTTTCTCTCTACACTTCTTTCGCGCTCTAGCCGCTTCCTGCGTGCTTTACAACAGAACATAGCACAGTCAAGGCCTCTCTATCTAAAACTGACCGCGGGAACATCGGAGCCATTAGCATCCTACAATGCACTCTGGGAATGATTCAAAATGGTGGACGAGATACTCTTACAACAGTATTAACAGTATAACAACTGAGGCGAAGCATCCTTGGTGGTGAATTATCACGGAATGAAGCTCTCATTAACCGCATTTTGATCGGTATGGCTCTTTATTTCAAAAGGACATTATGTTCAATATTATATTTGGCAGAACGTGGTAAAAGACAATCGTTGCCGCGAAACGATTGTAACCGTGAATCTCAGAACTGCTGTAGTTCCCTTGGTAACTAGTTCAACCTTTCATAGAATGCTTTTTCAACCATTCCGCGTAGAAAAAGAGCAGCTTACGAACAAGTGATGTAAATGGAAGTCATGTTGATGTGTAATTTGGAGTGACAAGTCTGGTTTGACTCACGCAAAATGAAAGCAATTTATCACGTACGAACTGCACTGGAACGTTTGTGGAAACGAAAAATGGTGAAAGTTGGAGTCGTTTTGTTCCTAGTATTTGAATTCGTAGTATTTGTTAGATTTGATAAATTAACCAGAATTTTTAACGAAAGAAACAAAACGGCAGTTGCACAAGAAAATTCGACCGGTTTGCAGATGACAATATCGATTAAAGAATCTCCCACAGCGCTCAACATGTCAGGTTTCTTAAATTTGCATTTGTGGTCAGATACTTGTGCGAAAAACTTAGACATTTTGTGTAATTTTCCTATGTTTCCAAGAGCTCCATCTCAAAGACTTGTGCTGAAAAAAACGGTAATTACCGGCAACTTGACACAGGCGAAGGAAATGAGGTTGTTTGGGTATATAAACCCGAACGAATCTGGCTTGTTTCTTTTCATGGTTAAATTTTGCACTGCTGAAGTCCATCTTGGCTACCACAAGAACTGGAAAGAAGCAATGAAGATCATATCCTTAGATGCTGGAAAATTTCCTGAAAACAAGTCAGACTCTCAAGTTTCCTCAGCAATTGATCTGGTAGCTGGAGAGAAATATTTCATAGACATAGTTGCCATTTGTGTTCACAGCATTAACAAGTTACAACTTTTGTGGAAAACTCCAAGTAGCTCTGGTTTTGAAATCATAAACTCAACATTTTTATTCCCAAACATGGATGACAGCAGCTCATTTAATTTGAATTTTTATGATGAACACATACCAGATTCTCAAGCCTGTGCTCTGAAAAGGAATGAAACAATTTATTTTAAATTGCCAAGTCAAATGAGTCACTTATCACATGAGCAAGTGAAAAATACCTTACCATATTGTGAATATAAACCAAGTTACAATTTGAATCGCAGAGTATCGGGATATGAAGCTGTGACATATCGTGTTGTTCATTCATTTATATACCCATTTCCTGAACATGAACAACTTAGAGACCAAAAAAACTGGATTTATGCACTTGGAGAAAATGAGACAAAAGAGGTCGTTTACACCTTCATGGAGGCGCTTCGCAGTAAAGAACCGAGGTAATGAAATCACAATGTAGCAGTTATGTTCAAAATAAGAGTAGTGTGTCAGGAAATTTATTCACTTATTTTAGGAAAATTTTGACTCTGGGTAGGGCTTGTGTGTCAGGGTAGGCATAGCATTATTATTATCCTGCTACTGCGTGCACAAGCAAATGCAAGTGAAGAAGAGAACCTTGCAGAATCTTAAGAAATGTGTTTAAGGGCTGGTTGACTTGTTGAAGGATAGTTTGAACTGTGGCTGACCTGAGGCATGCTGTTGTTGCCTGGCATCTATCGATAAAACCATGAACTAAAGGTTTGTAAATTGGTGAAGTAATGAGTGTAATGAGAATGACAATAATGAAGGTAATAAGTAATGGTAATAGGACTATGATAATAATAATAATGATGATTAGGATGATAGTCATTGTGATATTAATAATGATGATAATTATAATGATGATAATTATAATTATGATAGTTGTAATTATGATAATTATAATTATGATAGTTGTAATTATGATAGTAATAATAATTATGATAATCATAATAGTAATAACAATTTGGTGATAACAATACTAATGATAATGTAAATGGTAGCTACAGTGATAATAATAGTATTAATAATAATATATATTTTTGCTTTCAACTCCTAAAATGTCTCCCTACAATTTCAACCCTGAATCAAACATTTAGGTCAAGTGATTAATGGAATTAATTGCCATCTGAAAAGCACTTGATTGTTAAACAAATTCTCCTTGTCAGCACCTTAGGAAATGTATAGAGAACAGTATAGAGAATATTGATACTGATGTTAGGGTGGAAAGGGGTAAGGTATACTGAAATGTAAAGCGTACCTCGGATGCACTTTGGTCCATTTTGATCCATAAGGCTTCCTTTAGTGAAATGCATGAGTACATCTTAATTGGAACGGAAAATTGTCAGTAATCAGTGCTGTCATTGGTTACTCATGATTACTGCCTCAATATCTGACTGACTACTTGTTTCCTTAATAGGAGGTTTGAACTGGTGAAAATAAGAAATGTGGAAAGAAAGACAGATCCAAAAAGAGGCGACCGATATCTAATCGAAGTTGAGCTGCTTGATCTAACAAGCAGCAGCAAAGTGATGTTATCTGAATATGTGTTCTTGGCCAAAGGAGAAAAGAAACTTTGTTACCCAACGGGATTTCAGTGGAACAGAACGGTCGATGTTTATCTGGTGGCAACAGCAAAAAATCTTGGAAGATGGCTGCATCATTTTATTAAAAACGTTGAGAAGATTATACATGAAACGAACGATCAAAATATTCATGTTGTGATTTACGATTACAACAGCTCTGACATCAACTTGGAAAAGGTTTTAAAGGACAGTTCTCTGACAAATTACATGTTCAGAAGAGAGAGTGGGAAATATTCGCGGACGCATTCCTTTACTGAGGCAATAAAACTCGTATCAAACCCGCACAGTATTATTGTCATGGTGGATCTTCATCTCCATATTGCTGCGCCATTTATCAACAGCGTTCGAAAAGTAAGTTGAAATATATATATATATATATAAAGAAAAATAAAATTGTGTCAGTTGATAGAAAAACAATGACTAGATAACCATAGAGATTTATCCAGCGGATATTGTTTTCCATCCTCTGAACAACAGGGTCTTGGAAAGGATGATTTCGGAGGTGATTGTGGTTTGATGGCTCATTTCATGCTGTGTTTCCTTTTTCAGCATTGTATCGAAGGTCGTATGGTTTACACGCCGATCATTGTTCAAATGGCCTGCGGTTCTAATCCGGCAAACTTGGTCGGACTGTGGCAAGTGTATGGTTATGGGATAATAGGATTATACAAGTCGGACTGGGATCGAGCCGGGGGATTCGGGATGAATAAAAACACCTGGGGAGGAGAGGACTGGATACTAATGGACCGGCTTGTCAGTGTAGGACTGGAGTTTGAACGCATGCGCACTCCTTATGTATACCATTATTACCATTCAAAGAAGGGACTGTGGTGATTTAAGGTCTTGTTCAAATTTTTTAGAGCAATTATAAGTTGTTTAAGAGAATGATAACGCGTCATCACTAAGTGTTGACTAATCGCTGGAGTCCTGTGGTCAGGGAATAAAGCTGTGCTGTGCAATTAATTTTTCCGGTCGTTGGTACGACGATTATACGACGATTATAAGAATAAAACAGTAACTACGGATCTATCTTCTAAAGATTACGACGCGAAACTATTCGCACCATCCACTGGCTATCACGGCCTACCTTTATTTATTAATACAACCACCGTGAACGACTAAAACTTACTTTAGATATTGCGAACGCATTTCGAAAGGGTGCAACAGAAAACGGTAGACGTAGTTGTTAGAAATTCAGTGCAGGAAAGCTACGGGAACGCACAAGGAACTTAGAAGAAAAGTACTACGGGTATGATACGGAGATGAAACAAGGGGATCAAGAGCAAGCGCTCTGGAAAACATTCAGGTCCGAGGTCTAACCCAAACCGCGGTTTTACGCAAGCAGTGGGCCTTACTTATTCTCTATAAGATGGTTTCTCTTTTTAATAAAATAAATGTCCTTCTACGGCTAGCTTTCGGCCCTGTTGACACTGTTCACGAAAATGAATGTTCAGATAAAAGATTCAGCCAAATTCAAGGTAGTTTGGAAGCAGTTTGTTAAACAACAGCTAAACTCTTTTTGAATAACCAACCTTAGTCTTGATATAAGGGGGGGGGGGATTTTTCGAGTTTATTTGTGGTTATGTATGGAAATTCCTCACCGGTTATTAAAATTTCCCTCAAAGAAAACCAGCAGTGCATGCGTATTATTATTGCGAGCTAACGCTATAAGCTAGCGATCGTTTATACAACCGGCCATGTTTGAGTATGAATTAGAGTGGACGGTGGGGTAGGGGGCGGGGGGAGGGCGATAAGTAATCTTCACCTCCCAACCCTACCCCTCTCCCTCTTTTGGACCGACGACCGCCCCCTTGGTACAAATTTCTTTCCCTCCCCAGTCTTCCGCTGCTATTAAAAAAAAATCACGCGCGTATTGCGCTCTTTCTGTTATTTGCTCTCTTTCGCGCATGTATTACGAACATTCTTGCAGATCCGTTGCTTTGCAGGTTAAGATTTATAGGAAACTACCAAAGCATTGAATTATTTTTTTCCTCTGTATTTCTTGGTAAGTTATCATTATCGATTTCTCATGAGCTATCAGTACCCTATAATGCACCACGGGAATGATCCAAGGTGGCGGCGGACAAGAGATTCAAAACAACAACGACGTCATAAATGAAGAGAAGCACATTTGGACGTGAAGTACCGCGGAAGAAGGCTCATATTAACCAAATTTTGATCGGTAAGACTGAATATATTAAAAGAAGATGATTTCTCGGTTCCATCAGTGACAGAAGTACAAACGTTATCCATGAAACGATCGGCCGTGAAATCGTCAAGATTTCCGCACAGCACCGAAGTATTTTAAACAAAGTCATAGCCCCAAAGGCAATGTAATGTTTTCTACATTTCTATCTTTATCCAAGAACTGTATGCATAATGAAGCTTGGGGTCATACGGAAGTCTCACTGTGAAATCCCCCCATTCATCCCCATGGTAACCAGTTCGTTCTGTCATAGAATTCGCATTTACTAAACCACTTAGGAAAAGAGTGGTTATAGATTAAATTTTTGTGATAAGAATACATGAAAGTCATATATTTGTACTGCGGAAAACACATTTTAAGCAAATGAAGATCATCGCAGTATATACTCAACTTAAGCAGTTGAGAAATAAGGCCTGAAAAAAATTCAGGCCTGAACGGGAATCGAACCCATGACCTCTGCGATACCGGTGCAGCGGTATCGCAGAGGTCATGGGTTCGATTCCCGTTCAGGCCTGAATTTTTTTCAGGCCTTATTTCTCAACTGCTTAAGTTGAGTATATACTGCGATGATCTTCATTTGCTTAAAAAGATTAAATTTTTGTTATTTTAATATGTTGTTACCGCACGCTGTTGTGCAATTTCGTAGTAAGCCACTTATAAGGCCCAGTTCAGACTGAATGTAATAAAAGAAAATTAGTTTTTGGTTCCATTAGTGGCAGAACGTAGTTCAAACGTTATACACGAAATGATTGACCGTGAAATCGGTGAGATTTCTGCACAGCACCGAAGTATTTTAAAACAAAGCTATAGCCCTTAAGGCAAACTATTGTTTTCGACGTTTTTATCTGTATCCAGGAGGTGTATGCATAATGAAGCTTGGGGTAATACGGAAATCTTATTATGAAATCTTCCCATTTATACCCTTGGTAACCATTTCGTTCTGTCATAAAATTCGCATCTAATTAAATTACTTAGAAAAAGAGCAGCTATAGATTAAGTTTTGGTCATTTTAATTTGATGGAGTGAAATAAAAGACAATGGGGACTCAGAATTTTTACTTCATCCAACATTCGTGACAAGACGATTCTCTATAAGAGATAATGTTACGTGTTTCAAAAGCTGAAGAAATTGCCCGAGTCGCGCATTGATCCTTAATTTTACTCGCGCCCATGCCATTACTTTTTTGTGATATAAAGGATAAAAAAAAATTATGTTGTTACGACACGCTGTTGTGCAATTTCGTAGGAAGCCATTTAAGGCCTACTTCAACGTTGAATTCCACATAATTCCAAACTGCATAAACTCCACATAAATTTCAAACTGCAATTTTGAGCGACCCAAACGGATAAAGTTCGACCGGTTGGTCAAATGTCGAACATAATTCGTCAAACCGAATTCAGAGCAGCATGATTTCAAATGAAGCCATTTATAATTGATTATTTTAGTTCGTTTCATAAACTGAAAAGATCGACGTTTGTCCCATAGTCGATTTTCACACGATCTATCCGTTTAAAGCAAATCGATACAATATTTTGGTCGATCCCAGTTAAGTTTGGCAAACTTACTTAACTGATTCAAACGTTGAACTTAACACGGACTTAATTCTCTCGATTTAGTGTTAATGAACTGTAAAACGCACAAATCAGCTAAATGATATTTTATTTTTGAACAGCAACGCCTCAGCGATGAAACTAGCCTCGCTAAAAATCGCACACGCTATCAATGAAATCATAATACTTTTAGGCAAAGTTAAGCTGTTTCATTGTTTTCAATATCAAGTAATTTGGCCCGAGGCATTTTCCAAGTTAATGAAAAATACTCTCTGTCACAGCCAATCAACATTAAGTAATTTTGCCCCCCCAGGAAGAAGATGCTTTAATCGGATGTCACATTGATACGTAGTGTGTAGTTTTCTGTTAAAATCTGGTTTGAAGAACTCACCCAAAATGGGAGCAATTTTTCATGTGCGAACTGCACTTAACCGTGTATGGAAACGAAGAATCGTGAAAGTTGGAGTCATTCTGTTCCTGGTCTTTGAATTTCTAACCTTTGTTAGATTCGACAAGTTTACCAGTATAATCACCAACAGCAAAAAAACGACAGCAACAAGCAAAAATCTGACTGATTCGTATAACCTCACACTGATAGAAGAATCTTCCAAAGCACTCAAAATGTCAGGTTTCTTAAACTTGCATTTGTGGTCAGACACTTGTGCTAAAAACTTAGACATTTTGTGTAATTTTCCTATGTTTCCAAGAGCGCCAGATAACAGACTTGCTCTGAATAAAACTGTTATTGCGAGAAATTTGAAACAAGCGAAGGCGATAAGATTGTTTGGATTTATAGACCCGATCGAATCTGGCGTGTTTTTTTTCATGGTTAAATTTTGCATTGCCGAAGTTTATCTTAGCTACAACAAGAACTGGAAAGAAGCAAGACAGATCTTATCCTTAGACGTTGGAAAATTTCCTGAAAACAAGTCAGACTCTCAAGTTTCTTCAGCAATTGATCTGGTAGCTGGAGAGAAATATTTCATCGACATAGTCGCCATTTGTGTTTACAGAATTAACAAGTTACAACTTTTGTGGAAAACTCCAAGTAGCTCTGGTTTTGAAATCCTAAACTCAACGTTTTTATCAACAAAAATGGATGACAACAGCTTAAGTAATCTCAGTTTCTACGACGAAGATATACCAGATTCTCAAGCCTGTGCCCTGAGAAAGAATGACACCACTTATTTTAAATCACGCCGTGAAATAAGCTACTTATCACACGAGGAAGTGAAAAACGTATTACCAAATTGTGAGTATAAACCAAGTTACATTTTGAATCGCAGAGTAAGCAAATATGAAGCAGTAGTTCGTCATGTGGTTCACTCATTTATCTTCCCGTTTCCTGAACATCACCAAGTCAGCAATTTTTCCAACCGGATTTATCCACTTGGAGAAAGCGAGGCCAGGGAAGTTGTTAACATCTTAATGGAGGCTCTCCGTAATAAATCACCAAGGTAGGAAAATTGCAAAATAAATATATAACAAAAATGTATACATGTGAAGTTTATATGAAATAACTCATATTTTGTACTGCGGTTGTAGATGAAAGTGAAATGTGATCATCGCAGTAAATTTTTCAATTTAAGCAATTGGAAAGAAGAAGCCTGAAAAAATCAGGGCTTCAACGGGATTCGAACCCGTGACCTCCGCGATACCGGTGCGATGCTCTACCAACTGAGCTATGAAGCCACACATTGGGAGCGAGGTCAATAAATTGACCTCGCTCCCAATGTGTGGCTTCATAGCTCAGTTGGTAGAGCATCGCACCGGTATCGCGGAGGTCACGGGTTCGAATCCCGTTGAAGCCCTGATTTTTTCAGGCTTCTTCTTTCCAATTGCTTAAATTGGAAAATTTACTGCGATGATCACATTTCACTTTCAAAAATGTATACACTTTGTCTAAATATGAAGTCACGTACTTATCATAAATTAGAACCTGACATAAGCAAATAGAAGAAAATAAAACTAAACCAAAGGTCGTCTAAGATGTTGAATACAATTTTTGGTGTGAGCCCCAGTTAAAAACGCTAATGACGAGAATGATTTTAATATTATTAATGCTAATGTAACAGTGATAATAACAACAATAATTGTAATAATGACAATATAATAATAGCAACTGACGATATTGATAGGGTTCGTATATCATGAATAAAGGGGGCAAGTTTCTAAAGAAACTGTGGTGCTGCGTCGGTGAGAGAGTATAGCAGGTAAAACTTGCTTTTCTTAACAAATTGATCGACAGTCAGCATTACAAACGGCTGCGAAGGAAAACCCTGACTGCATCCCATTCACTCTCACCGCCATATGCATCTCACCCCTACAACCACGCAGTTAAATCTATCATTCTTAAAAAACTAAACTGCTCCAAAACGATTCAGAGATTGGCACTATCTTTTCACAACCCCCACTAATTGAAACGTGACAAAAACATAGGCAACTTTTTTTACAGAAGTTCATTTCAAACCAATGGCCAATCTGGAACGTGCGCTCGCTCACGATACAAAACTTGTCCTTCATTCATAACGTAGAGAAAATATCGGGACCCAAGAGATCCATTAAGATCACTGATCACTTTACCTGTACCTCCGCCAATGTCATTTACTACATAACTTGCACTTATTGCAATAAGTTATACATTGGTGAAGCAGGAAGACGAGTAGGTGACCGATTCCGAGAACACCTTTGCGACGTAGAAAGAAATGACAAGGACGCATCCAAACCAGTCACTAAACACTTTAATCTCCCCAATCATTCTAAACTACATATGGCAGTTTGCGGCCTTTTCTTATATCTTGGCAGTTCGGGGAAGCCGCAAAACACCAGAACAAAACTTTCTCCTACAAATCGGCACTCTTAATCCCCACATTATCAACGAGCGCTTTTCATTCAACTTATTCATTCTTGTGATAAGAATACATGAAAGTCATATATTTGTACTGCGGAAAATACATTTTAAGCAAACGAAGATCATCGCAGTATATACTCAACTTAAGCAGTTGAGAAATAAGGCCTGAAAAAAATTCAGGCCTGAACGGGAATCGAACCCATGACCTCTGCGATACCGGTGCAGCGCTCTAACCAACTGCACTTAACCGTGTATGGAAACGAAGAATCGTGAAAGTGATGGGAGCGCAGTTGGCTTGATAGCTCAGTTGGTTAGAGCGCTGCACCGGTATCGCAGAGGTCATGGGTTCGATTCCCGTTCAGGCCTGAATTTTTTTCAGGCCTTATTTCTCAACTGCTTAAGTTGAGTATATACTGCGATGATCTTCGTTTGCTTAAAATGTATTTTCCGCAGTACAAATATATGACTTTCATGTATTCTTATCACACCTTCTCCATCTACGGGTATATAACGAACTCACAATTGACCGCTCCCAGTTGGCTTGATAGCTCAGTTGGTTAGAGCGCTGCACCGGTATCGCAGAGGTCATGGGTTCGATTCCCGTTCAGGCCTGAATTTTTTTCAGGCCTTATTTCTCAACTGCTTAAGTTGAGTATATACTGCGATGATCTTCGTTTGCTTAAAATTATTCATTCTTGTTTTCTCGTCACCATATTCCCACCAATGACGTAGTTTCACTTTCTGCCTATAAACCCACACACAACCCACAATTCTTCCAATCGCTCTAACGAAGGGCTAACGCTCGAAACGTCAGCCTTCTAGCTCTTTACGGTGGCCAATTTACGTTTTCAACTCAGTTTTTAACACTAAATTATCCGTATATCATGACCGATAGCCAAATATTTTCCCGTCTGGCTCTCCCACTCAATCAATTATTCCATGAGCGTTCGCTGGATACACGTTGAGTAGGCTATAACCAATCTCGTATCCAGGAAGTGCGGATGAAATCGTTGTTTTATTAAACTTCATTAAATCCTGAACGTTTGGATATCAGGAACTCTGCAACAAGCGGCATAATACATTTCCATGTAAGGTGACTTGGGATATGAGCAGATAACCGGAGTTTAGTGAGCCAATCATAATACTAGAAATGCACCATTCACAGTTCAAAATTTAATGAATACATATCATTAAAAATTGTACATATATTCATACTTACATACACCTGTACATAAATATGTTAATCATCAGGTCAATAAAGGCCGAAGACATGATTTTACAGTATTTTATAAATACTGAAATACTGGCAAACTCTCTAGTTTTATCTTCTGCACCAGACTGCTCTCTTATTTTAGAAGCTTAAAATGTGTATATTCTTATAAAACTGGTTAATTGTTTCTTTGATAGGAGGTTTGAATTGAACGAAATAAGAAATGTGGAAAGAAAGACAGATCCAAAAAGAGGCGACCGATATCTGATCGAAGTTGAATTGCTGGACGTGACAAGTGGCAACAATGTGATGTTATCTGAATATGTGTTCATGGCCAACGGAGAAAAGAAACTCTGTTATCCAATGGGATTTCAATGGAACAGAACGGTCGACGTCTATCTGATGGTAACTGCTAAAAGTCTTGGAAGATGGCTTCATCATTTTATTAAAAACGTCGAGAAGATCATACATGAAACGAACGATCAAAATCTTCATGTTGTGATTTATGATTACAATAGCTCTGACATCAACTTGGAAAAGGTTTTAAAGGAAAGTTCGTTGACAAAATACATGTTCAGAAGAGAGAGTGGGAAATATTCGCGGACTCATTCCTTTACTGAGGCAATAAACCTTATATCAAACCCACACAGTATTATTATCATGGTTGATCTTCATCTTGATATTGCAGCGCCATTTATCAACAGCGTCCGAAAAGTAAGTTTAGTTCATAATTTGAAATTGATTTAGTTGCTGCTAGCTTGAAAGAACAAGTACGCACCAGAAACCCTTTTAATTTTTTTTTCGGCCATTAAAATTGGATTTAAAAATTTACTTCTTATCTCGACTCGAGATTCAAAGAGAAACGTAACCACTTGATAGTTGTCTTAAATGAGCTAAAGATTCAACGGATGAACGTGGAAAACTGTAAGTAGTCCTGGCTTCATAAATTAAACATTTTTATTCCCAAACGTGGGTGACAGCAGCTCATTTAATTTGAATTTTTACCATGAACTTATATACCAGATTGTGAAGCCTGTGCTCCGAGAAGGAATGAAACAATATATTTAAATCACCTAGTTAAATGGCAGGTGTAATTTGTAGTTTTGAAAAAATTTACAAGTGCCTATTACACCAATTTGCAAGAGAAATCATATCATTACTTGTTAATAATGTACATGAATAAACATAGGAAAAAGCAAAGACAGACGAAATTTTGAAAGCGTGCTCGCGCTATTTGTAATTTGCACTCGTGTTACAACTTTGCACTCGTATTACATAAGAATGCACTCGTTTTCAGCCAATCAAAAGCACGTAATTTTTCATGTACATTATTAAAATGAGGAAATGAGGAGAAAAAAGTAGTAACCTGGCCTGAATACCAAGAGGTTGGGAATAACATTGCGCGGTCATTGTCTTTTCTCACGTATTTTGTTTGACAGAGGAGATGAAATTGAGGGTTTCTGGATTTAACTCTTTCAGCCGTAAGAGGAGTCTGGCCTCTTATTTCTCCTAAAAGAATCAGCCTTGAATCAAATGAAAAGGTCATAGGAAAAGAGGAAATGATTATCAATTGAAGAAACTCCTGATTGTGAAGTGTAAAGAGAACAGTGTGGAGTATATGAATGCTAATATTAGGATGAAAAGGGTTAAGTGAGATTTTGCTATATAGCGAAAACTACGAACAAAGCAAGCGGAAAAATCTTTAGCTTTATCTTGAATTATTTCCCCATTTAATATTGTATTTTTTCAGCATTGTATCGAAGGTCGAATGGTTTTCACGCCAATCATCGTTCAAATGCGCTGTGGTGCTAATCCGGCAAACTTAGCTGGACTATGGCAAGTGCTTGGTTACGGGATAATTGGACTCTACAAGTCGGACTGGGACCGAGCCGGGGGATTTGGGATCAATAAAACGACCTGGGGAGGAGAAGACTATGCACTAATGGACCAGCTTGTCAGCGTAGGACTGGAGTTTGAACGCATGCGCACTCCGTATATTCATCACTATTACCACACGAAGAAGGGAATGTGGTGATTCAAAATCTCGTTTTACCATTTTCATTATGGTTGCTGATAACGCGCTAGGTCGAATGTTCGGATCAACTGTTGAACTAGGGGTGCATATGTATCTTGACAGAGTACTAATCGCGGCTAACCATCGAGCTAGGCAGTACACCTCGAAAATATCCGCCTTATCGCTGGCTGCACATGGTGAACTTTTATTTCTTTGTCCAACCGCGGTGAGCAAATAACAAATACTTCATGGATTATGTCCATTTTCTGGAAGAGCAGAAAACGGCACACTTATATGTACGAAAATTCCAGGAAAGATTTGGTAACTCAAAAGAAACAAATGGGTATTTATCAGATTACAATAAAAGTCTATATAGTAAAGGGAATTTTTCAGCTTTATTTGTGTTTGCGCTCTCTTGTGGCAACTCCTCGCCATTTATTACACTTTCCCCGAGATAAGTCTTCGTCAACCTTCTACCTCTTGAACGTGCAATTTCGATAAATTTAGTTGGGTCACTCTTTTGGACAAAAAAACTGACTTTTAAATTCTTAGGAAATATTGTATTCTTACGAACAGAATTTAAATGAACATTACATAAACAAGACAGATGAGACACAAGGGAAAAAGCAGAGAATAAAGTTAACTACACACTAAACGGGGAACAAAGTTTCATTGTGTAACTGTGATTGACAGATTCCTTTACGAGGGGTGTTACGCGCTTGATTTAACCTATGCGCCAGGAATTAAGACGTTTTCTCTTTCTCTCATTTGCTCTGTCGCTCGCGTATCACTAACATTCTCGCAGAGTAGGTGCTTTGCACGGTAAGATTTACAGAAAACTTCCACAGCACTGAATTGTTTTTCCTCTGTACTTCTTAGCAAGTTATTATTATAGAGATCATGAGAGCATTTTTTGGTGTCTCAGAGGTGCACCAGGAAGTAGTTTGTCTGCAGTCAAAACACACTTCCTAGTGCACCTCAAGACAAAAAAGGCAAAATTTTTGGGTGACCAAAGTCACCAAAGTCTAAAGCTGTCCAAAGTGTTCACAGTGGTTTTATTCAGGCTGTTCTAATGAGAAAACCAGACAGACCCCAAAAATTAAAGGCACAAGTGCAAAAAAGAAAATTTTGCATACCAGGAAAAACAGTCAGAAGTATTGCCTTCCCCAAATGAAAGAATAATAATACCTTCACCTGATCAATGGGCAACACATTTTTGTCTTGGTTACCCTATCCACCACCTTCACAAATAAAATGAGACTGAAAAAAATAACCAGTTATGAGATAACAAATTTGTCATTGAGCTGTTAAATGACAGTAAGTCATTACCTGGAAACAGGCCTTCAACATTTAAAGCTAAATAAGTAAGATTTAGACACAAGTTTTATCTTAGAAGGTTAGACTGCAATAACACTGCAAAGCCATGCAATATCCACAAGAATTTTTTGAACTTTTTTTCTTAACTTGTGTCCCTCTTGGTTTGCACATACACTGTTGTATGATAATATAATCTTATTTCTAGTGTATCTATTGTCTGTTATTACTCCTGAGGTATTATGCTTTATGATGTAGCAATTGGTTGGGATGGTGGTGGTGTCGGTTGAAAAGCTGCGGAGACATCATCACTTGGCAATGATGGACTTGTCGTGGGTATTAAGGGGGCAGGCATTGCTCCTGCAGTGATGTCGGTCATAAGTGGCGTTGCTGTGGCCGTCACAGTGACTGCAGAACTTCCAGCTGGTGTTGCTGAGGCAGCCGGCATATTCATTGGGGCCATTGAGAGGAGAGGTGGGGTCATGCCCCCTATCACTGGTGTACCCTGAACTTGGGGCGAGAATGAGGGAACTGTCGGTGGGGCACCTCCAGGTGCTACCAAAGGAGTAGCTACTGGATATGTAGCAGCTGGAACAGGGGATGTGGTTGGAAAACTTGGGCTGAATGGGTTTATGGCTGGCGATGCTGCAGTTGTGTTGAGATTCAAGGAAGTCATTCCTGACTCCAAACCTGTTAGAAATAGAAAGCTGAGAACTTAAATACCACTTCCAAAGATGTCCCCAAAAAGCAATTTTCCTCTGAAAAATGCCACTTCAGTAATGTCATCTCTCTAAACACACATACATTTTACATTTGGCTTCTTGTACTTCCAAGTATTGTAAGAAAATTGTATGTAAGAGTTACAGTGATTAACTGGAGGGATGGTATTACAGTGGTGCCTAACAAGGAAAAGAATGTATATAATAGTGCCCAAGCTTGTAAAGCAAACTATAAGTAATCTACCTGCTGTTTGTATTGGTGAAACTGTTGATGTTGAAGCTGCAACAAGAGGCACAGAAGTGGGCCCACTGAGAGGAACCTTTAGGAACAACAGATAAGCAAACATAAAAACAATTAAAAAAATTTATAATTTTAAGTGAAAGAGCTTATGCAAGGCAACAGAGTATTGTAGTAATTGGTTTAATGCTATACTGAAAACAAGCTTTCTAACACTCATGGCCAAGCTGTTAGGTCTCTCACTAAGGCTTGTTGTGCTTCAAATTTGAAAACTGTACCAAGTGCTTTGTGATATAAAGCAGCAAACATGCTGGTAATGTGGAGAAATGATCAGAACATCTCAGTGCTCCAAGTGCAAGGTTTTACAAGGTCACCATTTTCCAATAGAAGATCAGAAACAGTCCCCTAGAATTTAAATTTTAGTTGACAGAGGTCACCAATCATTTTTAGACGCCCACACAAAAACTAAAGACTTAACACTCACATAACTAGGGAGAATGAGGCAAAGAACAGTGATAATGATACCTTGTGCAAATTCTCATCTCATATTAACTTCAGATCACAAATGTTGAGGAATGCAAACACTTCAGTTTGCAACTTGACCCCTAGACACAGGCTCCCGGTTTAGCAAATTGTGCTGAAAACTTGGTTACCAAAATTTTTTTAATTATTTGCCATGATGACTAAAATGTTTGCTGCTTGGGAGGTTGCATCTATTTTTTTTTCTTTTTGTCGTGATTAACTAGTTACAACTCTGCAATTCACTTACATCAGAGAAGCCATCAGGAGCAGGAGATGATGATTTAGCTTGTAGGGGCATATCAGGAGAATCTTTGATAGGTATTCTGTGAAGATAGCCGTATCCTATGCCACAACCCATACTGTAAGATATATCAGAGGCAAAAGGTTAACCCTTTCACTCTCAGATCTTGGTAGTAAATCTCCTTACTGTCTGCCATACGGTTCTCATGATGTTAGTTCTGAGAATTTGGTATTGGATCAACTAATAATCCCACAATTGATATTTTTCTTTATTCTCATCACTTATCTGGTTGATATTGTATTGATATTGTAGGGAGAAATTCTGTCTTGGTCACTCATGGGAATTAAATGGTCGAGTGGTCTATACTTACTGTTGTTTTTCTTTGGTTTCTGTACCAAGAAGTGACTAAAAGCTTGTCTACTACTCCTTAAGATGATGTTGGGTCATTAAAAAATACTCTTCTCTCCCCACCCTCCACCTCAGTATTTTGTCAGGCTTCCTTGACCATCTCACCCTCAATATCTCATTAACAATTTTCCTTACTGGCTGTCATTCACTTCTCATGATGTTAGTTCCAAGAATTTGGTATAGGATCAACTAATAATCCTGTAATTGATATTTTTCTTAATTCTCATTACATGTCTACTTGATATTGTGTTGATAACAAGAGGGGAAATTTTGTCTTGGTCAGTCATATGAGTTAAAAGGTGAATAGTTTGACTGTGCCCATACACAACTGGGTGGAGAAAGGCACTCTGAATGTTTTTTGTCTTCCTCAAGAACACACCAGAACTAAAACAAAGTGCACTACAAGACACAAAAGCAGTTACAAGATGTTACTCACCTTCCCTCACCACCCCAATTTTGGTTTGGTGTGATGGTTATCTAGAAAGACAGGTAGTAATTCAGAATTAGAACTACAGCTGGAGCTTTTTTTCAAGCACTGTTCATTTACATTACAACTTGCAAATATAAGGGACATACCTCTCTACAACCATCTGTTTCAGAATTGTAGACGTACAACTTAAGTAGTTTCCCTTCATGAGATTCTATAAGTTGGAACAGGTCTTCAGACTGAAGAAGAAAAAAAAAACAGAATGGCATCAGAGATATACACCTCTGGATTTTAACACTATGTAGCTGATTGGAGTTGTCCTGAGGCGACAAATATGTTGCTTTCTAATAGAATTGTTCAGTAAAAAGCCTCCACTGTTTTTATTTATTCATTACCTCATGTAGAACTGAATCAGCTCCAATGATGTAGTCTGTATTTGAACGCAATCCAGCGATATCAGCAGGCGAGTTTGGTTGAACTTCCTTCAGACAAAGGCAAAATTCAATTAATTGGTTTGTGTGACCCTCGTATGAAAAGTTGCAAAAGGTGACATCTTTCTAAGCTTTACTCACCAAAACATGCCATACATTTTCATTAGCTCCTTCAAAGGAACAAAAACGAATACTAACACCTGTAAAAGGTAAGAGACAATTTGTTACACAGTTTATACATAAATTATATTCATCACCTGGGCACTATAGAGCCAACCATCTTCCAATTGCATAGGAAATGACATTAAATTTTCATTTTTGATAATCTCTTCCCTTCTCTGCTGTATAGGGGAATTCAAATTCCATTTCCAAAATTCACTAAATTCTCCCCTAAAAAAGAGATCTAACTTTCATGTTTTCTTGTTTTCAATTTTCTTCACAAGAGGAAAATAGGAAGCAAATTCACGTAATCCTCTATATTTTTCAACAAACTTACTCACTTTATTTACATGTCTGGTTTCTTACCCAATCCAAACATACTTCTGATATTAACATACCTAGGAGACCTTGTCCACCCCACATACTGCTTGGAGTGATGCTAACCTCTGAAATGTGAAGGATGACATGAATTTAAAAACATGAGCAGACTACCACTTTTTCAACAATTTAAATGTGACAGTTCAATTCAGCCATATGTAAACACCTGAAATATTTATGTGATGTGATGTCTGTGTGATTCAGAGATGGGCAAATCAAGTGTCAGAAACCAAACTGAAAACCACAATGGCAATTTTTAGTTTTGAGGTTTAAGTGATTGTGCTGAATTGAATTATTTTTGGTCAATACTCAACTAACCTGTCAGAATCAAATCAAAGTATTCAGTGTTTCATTGGAAGGGCAATAGAAGAGTCTTTCAGACATCTTGGAGTTCAATCAGATAAGGAAGAAAGCTTTCAATAGAGTTGAAATAAATGTTTAACCCTTTAACTCCCATGAGAAACCAAGACAGAAATTCTCCTTAAAATATCAATACAATATCAACCAGATAAGTGATGGGAAAAACAAAAATATCAATTTGGGGATTATTAGTTGATCCAATACTAAATTCTCTGAACTAACATTGTAGGAATTGTATGGTTGGCAGCAAGGAGAATTACAAATTTGATCAGGGAGTTAAAAGGTTAATTATAATCCCTTGCTCAAGCTACAGTTTAATGAAAAAAATTTCATTTTTTTTTTGACATATTGTGATCCTTTTTTGATCAATTCTCTGTCTATTGAGAAGTTATTTCTATTAATAAGAGAACTAAGGAAAGGGTTTCAAATCTTGGGAGAGTACTGTTACAATTTTCATATTGCAGAAACTTACCTCTAACTTTGCATGTTTTGCTACTAAAAACAAGCATCTTTACAGGTTTTTCTGCATTAGACTTGAGGATTTCCTTCAATGTTTCATTATCTTGATCCTAAATAAATTAAAGGGGAGATGGGGTGAAAAATTAAAATGTGCATTTTAACATTTAAAGTCTTTCTAATATACACAATTTCTCATCCTAAATGACTAACGCACAATTGCTCGTAAGTTGTAATGCTGTTTGCTTTTAAAGAATAATTCTAAAGTCATGTTTTACCTCCACTTAATAAAAAACAGCTGCTTACAAAAAAGACAAAAGAGCTTTTATGTTGATCAGCCTTTTTATGAAATTCTTTAGTCACAATCGTCTCCGATTTCATGAAGAGAGAGAGGGAGAGAAACATTGTGCACGACAAAATGTAATACCAAAAAATATGTCATTTCTAATCTCGGTAACGTCGAATTTTGCAAAACCACTTTGCGAAGGGCAAGTTTATCTTTGATTCAACCTACCAGTCGTGTATTTTCTATCGAGATTATAAAATCAAAGAAAGGCTCCAATCCTGCTTTATATCCGGGAGAATTTTCTTGAACCTGCAAAACACCACGTAAAATAAGCCGCGTTAAATGAAGAGGGTCAGAACTGGATCGTACAATTTGTGGTCAACAAATTGCGCGCTGTTACAGGATAGCTCAAAGTATGCGTCAATAGGATCGATTGCATTAATCGTATATTACCCTTAATACATGATATCCTTCGGATCCACCGCCTGGGATTTCTGCAGATTGGCCTGCCCCCATGTTACAATTTCTTTAGATGGTCTCTGCTGAGTTTGTCCACTCATTCAAGATGGCCGCCAAAAATGTTGACGTGGACTTCCCGGTAAATCTCCCAGCAGCACCAGCGAGAGGGAAAATATTTTAACGGGGGTGGGGAGGGAGGTGTTTTGTTTACATACACAGATTTCAAGATGGCGGCGCCACGGCCATGTTCAAAAACTCTTTTTTTAAGAAAATCTCCATTTTCATACCATTTTTTTTTTTAGTTTTGGTCACGCTCAACCACTAATATTATGTCAAGTTTAAATGCGATCCCACCTACGTTTTTATCAGAAGGTTGCAAAGCCGAATTGTACACAAAAAGAAAGAAATTGCGCTACATGGCGCTTCTGAACTGGTAAGCATGAGATTTTTTTAATCTCTTTTGTTCAGTAAAGTATAGTGATAAATCAGCCTTAGGCTTTTCAAACTATTTTTGGATCTATCAGACAACTGAATACTGCATATCATTATTGGGAAAGAAGTAACGGATCCAGACATTTCTCATTGAAGCGGGGGTGGGGGGCTGTGGGGGGGGGGGGAGGGGTGGGGGGTTGCTGAGAAACACAATTTTGTTTTACACTGAAGCCTCAGGAACACAGGTAGGTGTTGATTACTTCATATTGAGTGATAACATGCAGTCATGATGTTTTAAGAATTTTGGTACCAGACGAGAAATAAAAAAACCCATAGTACTGAGTAGAAGTGGCGTCCAAACCCCTACAGACCCTCCCCTGCCACTTGAGAGAAATTATGAGAGACTGTACCCTCACAGTGTGTCTCTCTATGTAGGGGTACGTATGTGGGAAACCAGTCAGATACTCAGAGGGGGAGGGGGGGTTAGGGTGACGTGGACTTACATCCCAACTGAGGGGAGTTGGGATACATTGTGCTACAGAACATGGGGACAAGCTCCGAAAGCTGTGGGAGTCAGTCTCTTATGCTTGGAACTTACCTTTCTTTTAGTGGAAGATGCAGAGGCATAACCCTTTAACCACAAATAACAGGTTACACAAAAAACCAAAAAAAAAATAGCTACCTTAAAAAGCTCTTGATTTCAAAATACAAATATAATCGTTTGTCTCATGATGTGGTCACTTTGGATGTGGATTTGACCTTTCAAATGCATACTGCTAGTCTTCTCGGGTGATGAGGTTGATTGTGTACCCATCTCCTATATACTGTTGTGCTCAGCTGTGATTGGATGGAATTCCACAGCTGTGATTGGTGCATCTTTCAGATCAGTTTCTTTTTGTAGTCTGCTGCTGTATGGCTCTCTTACTGTTGTTTTTTTTTCTATCATCGACATCCAGGCCACTAGGATTTCAATTCCATTGTCTCTAGTGATGCTGTTAGGGTTAAGTCTTACATGAATTGCTTCCTATGTAAATTGAGAGATTCTGGTGCTGACATTTCCAGCATTAGTCCTTTGTTTTTGACTTATTTTTTGTTATAGAAAAAAAAACAGTTTCTCCATTTTAGTATGATTTGTGGTATGTTGCTCACACTAATCAGATCAGGGAATGTATCTTGCACCAATCATTTTACAGCACTGGAATATCTTGCACAAATCACAGCAATTGGGTATTGTTTTCTTGTAATGATGCCACAGAATTTAGGGGCCATGCATACAGAATGACATTAACTAGAAATTGTGGGCTCATTTGATGAGTGAAATGGTTTTTGGCCTTTGTGAGAGCCTCCTTGATCAAGGTAGAGATTTATTGGAATATGAAGGGTTTACATTTAACTTTTTGTATCATTTTTAAATTACTGTAAGGGTATGTTTCATTCCTGCCAAGGGACTCATCCAAGGCATTTAGGCCATCTTGTTAATCACGACATCTGAAGTCTTACAGGCATCAAAGTGATGGTAGTAATCAGACCTGGTATTACTAAAGAATCCCAACTGTGTAACTTCCAACAACAATCACAAACCCCTTTAGTTGTCGTCATTTCTGTTATTCTTTAAGACTTTTCAAAACGTGGGACATAACACAAATGAAGATGGGGGAAGCCTTTTGCTCTATACAACTTCATGGACTTGAAATAATCTTATAATCAAAATTTGTATAATTATAATTTAACCCTTAACTTCCAAGACCTGATTGTTAATATTCCCCTCTAGCTGCTACACATTTTCTTGTAAATCAATGACAAGAATTTGATATTAAATCAAGATAACAACTTTAACCTGATAAGTTTTGGGTATTCTCATTACCTGTTTATTGAATAATGTTTGGATATTGTAGAGAGTGGCTATATGTTAATCACTTGAGTAAGTTACAGGTTAGTCTAAAGCAAGTTGGGGGCTTGCTAAATATTGGTGTTTTATTTGTATGTGAGATATCCTTTCAACAAGTGACAATAAAAATGTTACAAGTAACCCTTTAACTTCTTAGAGTGACTAGCATCTATTTTCTCCCTACTTTATCTCCCCTGAATCACGCATTAAGGTCATGGGAATAAAGGAAATGATCAACAAGTAAAGAGGCCTTTTGATTGTTAAACAAATTCTCCATGTCAGCACCTTTGGAAATGTATAGAGAACAGTATGGAGAATATGCATGCTGATGTTAGGGTTTAATGGTCAAGGGGAAAGAGTCAGTCCAAATGATAAAGAATATTTCCATGTCTCTGGACATGCTGCTTACTCAGACATTGTAAATGTCGGCACGTTATACCTGTTTAGCCTGATTGCCATCTCTAATTAATACTAACCTTTGTTTTGCATTGGTTTTGTGGTACACCTAGTTGAACTTTACATGACACATTGTTTTGCGTCAGTTAACTGAATTGATTTAAATACTACACCAAATATCACTTGTTAATCATACTGATCCTTTGTTTGTAAAAGTAGTTTGAGATTCTTACTTTTATTTCAATTTCTAAACATGGGAAATACAACATACTCTCGACTTTGGACCCTAATTCCTGCATTTCTTTCTCTAGCTGATTGAGATATTTCAGTCTCACTGTTTAGATATATGTTAAATTTATAAGGAAATAAGTTGGATAAAATATGGTTGAAATAAGGACTTCATCTTGTTTTTGGATCAGTTAATTGCCTGTTCTTTTTCTCTTTAATCATAGTTGAACCTTCAAAAAAGTAGAATTTCCTTGTAACAACTTTGGCAGAGATATTAAGGTATGGATATTAAAACAGTAGAAATGTATTGCAAAGCTTATGTAGTCAATACCTTGCAAAAACTCATCCATTTTTTTCTTTAAAAAAATTCTATTGTTTCAATATTCAGAGGGTATTTTCTTCGTCCAGAAAAGAGCTGTAACTCTGAAACTTGAACACAATACGCAGCTAATCACGCTCTTTTTAACTCACTATGAATTGTTCCGGAATCTCTCCTTTTCTCGGAGATGTAAACCCATGAATATTGAAACAATAAAAATTCGTTGATGAGCTCTGGGCAACTTGTAGGAACAACGAATTAAACTGAATTCTAAAACTCATTAACAGAATTATATTGCTTCAATATTCAGGTGGGATTTTCTCGGCTCACAAGAGAGCTGTAACTTTGCCTCTAGCATTGAATACACAGCTAATCACGCTCTTTCCAACCCATTCTATATTGTTTCGGAATTCGTCCTTTCTCCCGGAGATATGTACCCACGAATAATGAAACCATAGAGTTGGTTAATAAGCATTTGGCAACTTAGAAGAACCTCGAGCCAAACCAAGTTTTCAAACTAATCAACAAAATTCTATTGTTTCAATATTCAGAAAGGATTTCTCGATCCAGAAGAGAACTGTCACTTTGACACTTGTACACCAAACACAGGTAATCACGCCCTTTTCAACTCATTAAAAATTACTCCGGAATTCTTTTTTTTTTTCAAGAGAAATCCAACCATGAATATTGAAACAACAAAAATTGTAATCTCGCTATTTCCAACTCATTGTAAATTATTCCGGAATTCCTCCTTCCCACGGAGTTATGTTCCCATGAATATTGAAACAATAGAAATTGTTTAATGAGCTTTTGGCAACTTGGAAGAACCACGAGCTAAACCGGGTTCTGAAACTCATAAAAAAAATTCTATTTTTTAAATATTCAGAGAGGATTTTCTCGGCCCACAATAAATCTGTAACTTTGACACTTGCACACAAGATACAGCTACATACGCTTTCTCTAACAAGTTATAAAAATTCCAGGAATTCCTCCTTTCCGCAGAGATATGAACCTGTGAATATTGAAATAATAGAAATCAGTTAATGAGCTTTTCGCAACTTGGGAGAACCACGAGCCAAACCGAGCTTTCAAACTCAGTCCACAAAAGAGCTGTTACTTTAACATTCGCACAATATACACAGCTATCACGCTTTTTTTTAACTCACCATAATTTTTTCGGGATTTCCTACTTATCACGGAGATATATACCCATGAGTATTGAAACAAACAAGAAAAAAATGGTTAACGAGCTTTTCGTAACTTGGAAGAACCGCGGGCTAAACCGAGTTCTCAAACTCATTAACAAATTTCATTGTTTCAATATTCAGATGGGATTTTCTTGGCCCACAAGAGAGCTGTCTTTTTAATACTTGCATACAATACACAGCTGATTACGCTCTTTTCAACTCATTATAAATTGTTCCGGAATTTTTTTTCTTTCCCGGAGATATATATCCATGAATATTGAAACAACAGAAATTGGTTAATGAGCTTTTGGTAACTTGGAAGAACCGCGAGCTAAACCGAGTTCTCAAACTCATTAACAAAATTCTATTGTTTCAATAGTTAGGGGTGGTTTTCTCGGTCCAGAAAAGAGCTGTAACTTTGACACTCGCACACAATATACAGCTACTGGCGCTCTCTACAACGAGTTAAAAATTTTCTAGGAATTCCTTCTTTTCGTAAAGATATAAACGCATGAATACTAAAACAATAGAAATTGGTTAATGAGCTTTTTGCAACTTGGAAGAACCACGAGCTAAACCGAGTTCTCAAACTCATTAGCAAAATTCTATTTTTACAATATTTAGAGGGGATTTTCTCGGCCCAGAAAAGAGCTGTAACTTTGACGCTTGCATCCAACACAAATCTCATCACTTTCTTTCTTACGCAGTATAAATTGTCCCAGAATTACTCCTTTTCACGGAGAAATACTTCTGCGAATATTGAAACAATTCAAATTGGTTCAAGAACTTTTCTGACGTTTGGTTAACCACGAGCTAGTTTGCACCACGAAATTACATCGTTTACATATTCAGAGGGGATTTGGAAAAGGTACTAAAGCCCTTTGTAACATGTAATAAATTGTCTCCGAATTCCTTTTTTCACTGAGATGTAAACGCATGAATATTGAAAAAATTAAAATTTGCTTTTGAGCTTTTGGGGCACATCTTAACTCTGACCTTAAAGTTGGTAGTGAATGAAATAAGAAAATGCAAACAGACTTCTGTAAACGATTTGGCTTTATTTCCAAATACCCACTCCCAGAATGAGACAAAAATGTTCAAATTTAAGAGAAATTGCAATGGAAAATTGTTGTCGTTTTTTCTTTTTACAACAAACAACTCGAACAAAAGAGGTATCACACCATCATGCTTGCATCATTGCTTGTCGCGAATTGCAATTGCCTGTTTTTTTCATCCATTTTAAAATCGCAGTAATTGCTAAGTGCCTCAATTCAAGACTAGACCTCGATCGCTGCAAAAATAGGTTTTTTTTTTCTCACTAGGTAATAAAAGATGCGATTTAGAACAATAGCGCGAGCTGCAAATAAATCACAAAGATAAGAACCACTATACTCGAGGATCACGATGACTCGAAAGTGGATTCAGAAGGTGGGAAAATGACCATTTTCCATTAAAATGTTTTCAGCTACTGTAGGTATCTATTTGACTAGCCAGTAGCACCGGATGGCGTAACATCTGGGTGGCAATGACTTTCAAGTCTGCTGCTCATTAACTCTGTGCCTTGAATACCAGTACAGCTGCAAGTTGATCCACATTTACAATCCTCAGGTACAATCGTCAGCTTTCTACGTCTTCTCTTTCCAATTATGTGCACCAGCAATAGAATAAACGCACACAACAAAATGCTCGCCAGGAGAGCTATCCACGTACTGTGCTGTTTGACAACTGAAGGGATGTCGCCTCTTTTACGGTTGTCATCCTCGTTACCAACCGATTTAGAGTATGGAACCTTGTTACTTAAGTTTCCGGAATCGGTGGACTTGGGACTGCCGGAATAGGCGAAATTCGGAGCAGATGTTGATTCTGGACTACTGTTTTTCTCGTTGTGACTACCACTTGCAACTTCGTCAATGTTTTCTCCACCTGGTTTGGTTGGTTTCGAAGTGATATCACTTGCGCTCTGGTTGCCGCGATTGAAGTTCGTGGTCCGTTCAATCGTCGCTGGCTTAGCAGTGGAGTTATATATGTTGGTGATACTACTTGGGGTTTGAGTGCTGCCCAAATCGCGCTGGACACGTTGCTTTCGTTCCACAAACCAAGAAGCTAAGAGAAAGAGAGTAAATTTTTAGCATTTTTGGCCAGTGTGGAATGCGTTGAGTTTAAAAAAGTTGGCTTCATTCGTGACGCGTTATTGAGATCAAATAAAGGACGCGACGGATTAATTTTACAGAAAGCCAAGGTCAGGTGAGATTTGAAGTGTTACTGTTAAATTCATGACGCGTGAAATACTGTTTTAAGAGTACGTGTCGCATGAATTCCCTTAAATTTCGTGCGTACGTGAAATGGAATCGGGACCTCCCCCTAACCACCCACCCCCCCCTCTCCCACCTCCCTTTGCTACCCTCTTTAAAGTTGTGTAAGATAATGAGTACATGTTTAGAAAATTTAGGCTTCTGATCGATAGAAAGCGATGAGATCAAAGTTGTTGGGGCACGTCCGTCGAAGTAGCTCCAAGGTTTTGACCTCGGTTATTGAACAAAGAATTTAATACAGTACTTCAAGTCTTCGTGAAGGACCCAGGAAATATCTTTGCCCCATGCTTATGACTAACGGTATAAAATTTTATTTGTGCCATGATAGAGGTCAAAATTTACCTTCTTTCATGTTCTATTTACTGTCTATTTTGCAACAGTTTCAATACAAGTAATGCCAGAAGGAAACGGTACAATATAAGCTGCGCATTTCCTATTTAAGATCTCATTACGTAGGTAATCTTTGATTACATAATTCACCCATCTACAAACGACCGCCTTAAAAAACATGTTTTCCTAAGTTTAGTGTACTTTTTCTACGAGTTACGGCGAAACTAGAAGACAGCCAAAAAGTATTTGGTACATGGAGATCAAAAGTAAAGTTAGAAACACACGCTTTTTTTCTTGTCGAGTATTCAACGCCCTTTTTCGATGTGGCGGCTTCTAACATTAAATTGTAAACATTCTTAACTTCTTCGATTACAGTAACGAGGCATGCTGCTAAATGAAATGTATCTTACGCTATCCATCACCATTCTCCTAAAGTTCTAAGAAATTTGAATTCCTTTTTGATTAAGTAAGTTGGCCGCGAGAAGTGTAATCTCAAGGGTATCGGAATTTGAAGAAACTCTTCTCCTCTTTAGCTGGCGCGCAAATTCTGAAGCTACAAAATTGTAGTTCTTGCCTAAACGAGTTCTTAAGAAGGCTGAGATCTTATAAAGCTTTCATCAAAATCTCGCAAGAAGTTAGCGCTCCATATGCAAAAGGGTTCCCACTCTAAAATTTGCACATTGAGTCGAATAGCGTAACTGATCTGAAACCATACTAACCTTGTGCACGTTGCGGTTTGCTTAAGGTGGCTGCTGTGGGTTTTAAGACGATGGTAGAAGATAGACAAGCGAACAAGGCCCCAAGAATAAACAATGGGCTAAATGGTTTCATTTTGAAAACTGTACCGCATGAAATCGTAGGGTGCCTTTATTCGTTAATGATGTCTGCGGTACCAAACCACAACTCACTGACCTTAGTGTGGGACATCTGACACCGATAGAGGATCGTATAACACGCGAGCTTTGAGAAAATGGACTTGTTGACGTTTTTAGTTACCACAATTATGGCCTTGCCTAATGACCATAAACAAGTCTCGATTGACCGCTAACCTCATCGTCTTTCACAACAAACACTTATTCGGATACTTAAGTTTTTTTAAACAAAGAGGTCAGTGATCTCATGCCCACCGCAGGGATAAATGAAAAATGCGCGGTAGCTTTTTCTTGTCGGGGCACGTGATATTCACTTCCTGAGAAGTAATTAACAGTGATATTTCCTGACAAATCACGAATTCTTTTTGTCCCGTGTTCTTGCGAAATAAATTCAAACGCTTTTCTTTATTCAACGACAAAGCTGAAAGGAGTCATTTATCATAACTTGCGTTACGGAGAATCACGTGTCCTTGATTAAGACAACGCTTAAAATAACCTTAAGCTTCAGTAGACAAACGCCAATAAATGCACACAAAAAAAAGTTGGTCAAAAATAGAGAAGATTAGAGCAGATTGCAATTACGAGCTTGAGAAAACTCGTCTAACTGTCTGCCCAGTACTGATCCACTTAACGTTAAATTTGTCCTTTTATTGATTTATTGAATGAAGAATATTATTATTGAATGAAGTTCTAGACATCGCTGATCTTAGCAGTTTTAAGATCGCGGGTCAAAGATAACATCTCTATGGCCTGTCTTTTATGAATTTTGTGTAGAGCCAACCGGAAGTCTGAAGCGCATTCTTACAAAAATACGAATGGTCCCTGGTTCGATCAGATTCTATGCTGTTTATCATGCGTGCGCACGGCTGACCCGGAAACTGAAAGTACAAATTCTCTAACCAAATGAAAAAGTTAATTAATTTTTTTTTAAAACTATTTTAAGTTAATCCACAATACGTTTATTAATAACAATGGAAATTGATATCTTTTTGTTAAAACTACGTTTGGTTGGCTAATCCTTCCTCCATGTATTAATAACAAAAAGCAATTTAAAAATCTAATTAACACACGAATAAAAAATGTTTGTAGAATAAAAAAAAGTTCGGTAACCTTCTCTGTTCGTTTGTTTCTTATCTGAAGAAATATCGATAGACTCACTACAACCGATCCACATGAATCGACACCGTGACAAACTACATAACAAACGCGTCCTCAAATTAGATTACCTTAACCGTTTGCGCGTGAATTAGCGGACTTTAAACTCTTTTGCTCAAACGACCTTTGCGGTTACCATACTAATTCAGTTATCCCTGAGGTTAACGAGATTGTTGAACCGTCTCACATTTAGATATTGAGCTTAATTTGCATGACCTTGAGAAATCTACTTGGGCCGTTAAAATTCACACGATCTGATCCACGCATTTTCAAAAGTTCATTTCGATCCTCTACAAATTATTTCTCTTAGGTATAATGCACGACATCAATGAAACTACACTATCTTAAATCCGTCACCTCCTTGTCTTTGTTATCAACTTTAAAAATTGCCTTATCCTAATTGTGACAAATGTTTTCACTTAATCACGAGCAAAATCGAAAAAACTGTCGGTTTTCAGGAAGTAAATTAACGCCTTCTTGACGAACTCATCGAGATAGAGTTTGCTTTAGCAAACTCGCACCACCGTCCTTTGTAATAAAGACGACTGTGTCGAGAGACAAAAAAGCCTCATTATCTATCGCCGAAAAGGTTCAGACAGCAAACTGCAAGCATGCAAAAATCATGAAATTGATTTGCGTTTGAGGTAAAAAAAATTGATAGTACGATCGGTCAGAAAATTTTATTGTTCAGCAAACTATGAAGTCTTTGCGTATATCGACAGCACAATGGCATGCAGAAAAACTTAAAAAATGAGATTAACTCATGCTCACAAAATGGTATGGGAAACTTTGCCTAATATAAAAATAACGTGACAGGTTTCAAGTGGCCTTAAATAACCTAAAAAAAAAAAAAAAAAAAAAAAGACTACTTATTGCTGGGTTAGTGGAAGGGCCGAACGCCAAAAATGCTTGGCTTGTGGTCAAGTATTTTCCCGTCTGGCTGATCTGCCCTAACTCTGTCATTGAGTTTTATGGTCACCACCCCTTGTCTTCCTTTCTCTCTTCCTTCAGCTCGCATCATGCGGAGTCATGGGTCTTTTTCCCGATCCCGGGACCTGCTACTGCCATCTCGTGGGGCCCTCATGAGGGAATTTTCTATTACACCACATTTTCCAATAAAACCGCGCGCGGTGTTTTAAGGGCCATATGATAATGGAAATAAAAACTTCTTTCCTTGAAATTTTTTCATTCTTAACAGAAAACATCTCTCACCAGTCTTTTTCGACGCGTAGTTAACTTCTTGATGACGTCATCGAGATGTTCTCAAGTCACACAATAACCAGGAAAAAAGCAGCGATAACACTGTGATACAGAGCATTATCTAAAAGAAAAAAAGTTACATTTAGCAACTGCGCTCCTCTTGACCATACAAACACCAATAGTAAAATGGCAGACTAGCCAGCACTTTTGGTCCACACCTGCCAGCACTTGCGGCTATTCAACAATATTCACTTTGCCTTCGGCGAATAATCGTCAAATATAAGATCAGCGGATAACGTTGAAGGCCACTCAAACTCGGAATATCTTTTGCAATTCACATCCGAGCTACTCGCGCAGGATTTGCGCCCGAAAATATTGTAATCGTTGCAGGAGTAAACGAGTTAAAATCATCCGTTTTTTGCTATATTATCTCACTGTTTTAGTTTATAATAAAACAACTATCCACCTCGGTGTCAATAGCTAGCAGTGGATATTTACCACGCGGCTTCGCAGCTTGTAAATTTCCAACACTGGCCACCTCCGCTTCACTTTGGTGAATGGTTATAACTAAAGTGTTCTGTGAACAGATTCTGGTGTTATACAACACCCCCACTTAACAAGTAAAACTCAAGTAAGGCTAAGAAAACTCTGGACTTACCACTAAATAACCATAGGGATTGACCGAGTCAAACTCAAATCTGGCCAACACAGCATTACCATCCATACTGATACAGTTCAGTGTGGATTCGTATTCACATTTCATTCGAACGTTCTTTAACAAGATCTTGGTGATCGCAGAGTAGCCATAGAACTGAGGATTGACGTAAAATAATAAGTTGTACCTGAAATGACAGAAGCACCGAATGAGACATAGTTATTATTTATCAAGAATACCTTTGACGCTCTGATAAGTTCACTCCTTTAGAATCCCACCCCCCCAATCTTAAATGCCCCTTTTTCATAAGCTACTCTCCCCTTTTTCAACCACAGATTATTAATAAGTACCCCTCGATAACGTGCCCTCCGTCCGAAACTTCAGATCTTTAATAATCTATTCCTCTCAAATAGGCCCCGTCAAAAACCTTGAATTTACAAAATGTCCCTCTCTTATAAAACCTCTTTCTCGCTATTTAAGCCCTTAGAATTCCTCTTCTAGAGAGGAAGAAAAAAAAAACATTTGCCCACCAATCCGATTTAAAGTTAGTCAAACAACAATGCTTCACCAGATAAATAAAACCGGCGATACCCACCCTATGGGCATCTGACTCCATGTGACAATGAATCCGCCGGAGAATCCTCCTAATGCAGCTATGACGCCGCTTGCGTGACACGCGTTACTCGGTGTAATGTAAGTTGCCAACATGTAAACTGCGATCCACGTTTGGTTCAACACCAGTGACGTGATTGTCACTAGGACGAATCGCCACCAGTTGTATGACGTGAACACCATGAAGTAAGTCAAAACTGAGCATGCGATTACTGGTATCACATAGGCAGCGGATGTGCTAAGAAATGTCTGCATCACGTGTTCGTATGAGAAACCGACGTTTTCTGAAGATTCCATTTGTCGAATCTGAGAAAAGGGAAAATGAAAAGTTGCTCTTTAGAGCAAATTCAAACTTTCTAGTAGCTCTGTGCCGATTATAGTGTCCTAAAAACTATATATGCTTCTCTTAAACAGCCAAAATATTTCATCAACAAATACATTCCTTTAGTTCTGCAGACCATTCTGAGGTAAAAAGGACATCTTTCATGCTGTAAGGGAAACAGTTTTCGTTTTTTAAAAGCGTGGAAGGACATATGGGAATATACTGGTTTTTCTGCGTGGCGCTTTGCGCTTTAAACTCTTAACGTAAATTGGCCACCGTAAAGAGTTCCAGAGCTGACGTTTCCAGCTTTAGCCCTTCGTCAGAGCGAAGGATGTATATCTACGAGCAATCAAGGCTCGGTCGCTCAGCTGTGTTTTCCCGCGCTTGACATCGCCTTACGAGGAAATTCTATGACGTATATTTTCGCTCTGGATATTACTTTGTTTCTGTCTGGTGATACTCAAATAAAAAACGCCATAGTTTTGAAATAAAGCTGGATACTGCAATAAAAAAAAAATTCTTTTTTTCACTCACTTCCAAATTCTTGTTGATTCGCTTGTGAAGAACCGAGCCCATGAATAAGAGACTGGGAATAGACGAACCGCAGTAGGCGGTCATTATTTGTAACGGCGTCTCTGCTTGCCAATAAACTATTCCCGCTGTCACTCCAAATACGAGGAACATGATTGGCAGGTACACTGTCTGTTCAAAAGTATTCGATAACGAGGCTCTGTAGTCTATCACAAAAAGCCTGGTAAGGAATCCACCATCTTCTGGACTAAAAACAAGGACAATTTGTTAATAGTATATGAAGCGAAACAAAGAATCAGCCTTCACTAATTTATTGACCAGAGTCAAATACAATGTTGTTTAAAGCCTTTGACCTCTAAGAATGATTAGCATCTAATTTTCAGTACAATATCACCCCCAAATCAAACGTTATGGTCACAAGGATGAAAGAAAATATCACCGACTCAAGAAACTCTTGATTGTTAAACAATTTCTTCCCATCAGCACCTTATGAAATGTGTAGAGAACAGCATAGAGATGGCGCATACTGATGTTAGGGTGGAAGGGTTAATGATTAATGTTTGTTCCAGACATACCTTTCAGACGAAGATGACAAGAGATTCTTATTTGCGTTTTTTGAGCGGAAGTCGTCCTCTCTCCACTTTTCAGGCTGATTTTGTAACAAAGTGGCCTCTATCATCTTCTCATTTCGCAGAATATCTGAAATAATGTCTTCCAAATGGCGAAAATAGATCAAAAGGGAAAATAAATACGTCAACGGAATTCCTCAGCAAAAAGGCATCCAAAATATTACGTGATTGCAGGTAAAGAAAATCGTTTGAAGATTAAGTTACACTAGAATACAAAACGCGCGAATCCTAAGACATATCGAAGATTGTATTACCCTCTAATCCTCTTTTATCTTGTGACACGCGATCGTAGCAATCTGAGAGTCCTGCAGGGTCACCACAATATATAACCTGGCGGGTCAAAATTAAGAACACAGTTAACGTCTGACTGTCATAGAAGCTTAATAGGAGGTCCCATGCAATTTACAAAACTGTCATGGTTGGATAAACGAGAAACTTCATAGTGATGACGTTGTATCGAAAAATTCCGTGGGGGAGCGGGTTGGGGTCCTTGCTTACCTGTTCATCAGCAACTAAAACCAGTTGATTGAACATCAGGGCTGTTTTACCAGGTAGAGTCTGCATGGTCATTATTACTAGGTGTCCATTGTTACAAAGGTGTTTTAGAATGTTCAGCATTTCTATGGAAGAGGCAGAGTCCAGACCTAAAAATGTGAAAATTTCAGCAATGAATGATACTGATTTATAACAGTGCTGCTCGAGATATATCTCATCCTTAATTGGTGAGCTCTAGAGCTAACTTATATCCTATGTCATACCCAGTCTTTACTCTACCTGTAATAGGTTCATCTAAGAATATGACTCGAGGTCTGGTAATGAGCTGATTTGCCAGGCACATACAGCGCTTCTGGAAAAAATCGAGGAAGAGATTAGATTAACGAGAAAAAAAAAACAAACAAACAAACAGAAAAAAAGCACCAAAGCAAAGAAAAAAATATTATTTTAGACGGATAGAACCATCCTCTTTTAGAGGGGGGAGGGGAGGAATCATTGGTTTTACTTTGCTTTGCATTGTGATTGGTCAACGCCTGATACATGAACTGCTTTCTCAACCAATCAGATGCAACACTATAACTTATTGTAACTCTCCTTAACCCGCGCTTCAGGCTGTCATCTTTTTTTTGTTTCTTTAAGTTATCATTGGCTTCCTGTGGTATTTTCCAGCACTCTGATCGGCTGTTCTGATTGCTTGGGGTTTTTTAACGACGCTCGGTAGATATGTGCTTTAAAATACAAACAAACCTGTAAATCGGTAAGTTTCTCTTTACTCGACCCATCAAACGTTTCCTCTGCTAAAGAATTTAGTCTCATCTGCGAGAATAATAAAAATACGCCGTTAATATCTCGCTCTCTTCCCAAACACCGTTTCATCTTAATAAAGGTCGCGGGTTGCAGACAAAATTTATCCACAAGCACAATCTTTCGACCCTCCTCGTTTCGTTTTTGTTTGAAAAGTCTCCTAATTTCTTTACTCATGCTTTAGTCAATATTTGTTTAAACATTTTTTTCGGCCATCTCTTTTTTTTTTTAATCACACATACCTCGGACATCACCTGGTCCACTCTTTCCAACTTGACCGCAGTTTTCGTTTTTCTGGACATTCTCATCAAAGCGGTTAGAATCAAATACTGTCTAACCGTAACCTCTCCATAATAAGGCATCTTAAATTGATTGAGAAAAATATAACTATTTCGAGCTTCCTTTTGTGCGCTACCTTGCATATTGAGATGTTTCTGTAAAATGAAGGAATGGCGATTAGTGACTTTTGACGGGATGTTACCAATACCAGCTACGGAGAGCCAGAGTCTGGGACCAAGAGTACAGCGGTAATCCGCGTAAAAATTACAAATGGCGGATGAAAACATGGAAAAAGGGTCTGAGCACCAGTTTTGGTGCAAGTGCTCTTCGAACTTAGTCGTCAGAGTAATTGTCATGGACGATAACTAAAGATTGTGTTAAGGGTATCTGACTTGAACTCTTATTTCAAAAATTTAGTTTTAAATAAATTGCAGGTGTGATAGATTTCGAGCCTTCGAAGAGGCGAGTGTCAGAAAACCTGACTAATCGAAGGTAAGGATGCTAAGATAGAAAAAAGCTTAAAAGCAACTGATTATTTTGGCTTCTTTTTCGGTTAGCAGCGAAGCAGCGAAAATCTAATTGTTGTCCGCGGACTTAACCGATACTTGTTGACTTTATTCATGAAATTTTTGTCGAATTATCTTCGAAACGGGATAATACTCCTGGTATTTTAAGAAGAAAGTTGTGTTTTACCTGCTTACATCCACACTTTAATTTTCCACTCAAAAGACTCAGTAGTTTTGTTTTACCAGCTCCATGCTTTCCCACTATTGCAATAAATTCACCTTGTTTGAAGCTCAATGTGGCGTTCTTGATCCTCAACATACAGGAATCTTTCTTTCCGTCTGTCCTTCTTTCTGGATCATTCCTGATAGTTGAACGAGAAAAACCGCTATTTTCTTTATTTTCCGAGCATTTAACGTCTTTGCAAATCGTATTGCTTTTAAACTGTTCGTTCCCATGATTTTGGAGAAATAATAAACGTAGATATTGCGCTGTTCGGTAAAATATTGTATTATTAGAGAACGTATCCTCCTCCTTCATTGATCGTTCTTTGAAATCTTCTGGTTCCAGATTTTCGAAACTTGGGGAATGATTAGAAACTTGTGAGGACGAGTACAGTAAAAGTGTTATTGCCTCGCCATAACCGGAC